>NW_020173774.1:644816-704708 GCF_003031525.2 Neophocaena asiaeorientalis asiaeorientalis
AAAAGACCACACTCCAAATGTTGAGAAGAACCAACCAAATCAAATCTCAGTCATTCAAGAACCGTGGACGAGGACTTCTGTTTTCCTTCTTTCCAGTTTTTCCGATATTTCTGCTACTGTGGAAGTGACTAATTTCACATGACAGCGAAACGAGGGCATAAGCAAAGGAAATTCACTACGTAAATAAGTAAATAAACAACTACGTAAGACCTCAACCAAAGGTGACCCTGCGCTGGGATTAGATATGTCCGTTCTCTAAAACGAACTCCCTCCTGGCTTCTTTCCCTGGCTCTGTGGAGTGAGCAGGGTCAGTTCATCGCTGGGGAGGGCTGTGATTCTACCTGGCACACTCTGGCCACAAATGGCATTTCAGCTTTTGATCAGTGAAGCTTATAGGGAGACTCCAGTCCCGAAGTAAATGCAAAGACTGCTTTATCCAAAGAAACTCTGGCCGGCTGTAATTCCTGTGAGAAAATATGAGAATATGATAGAGGAGATATTCATCCATAGGTACCGTACTGACAGACAGGAGGGAGAACCATAGACCAGTCAGTGCTTTTCAAATGGCGCATTGCAACCCTTTAGGGGATAGTAAACTTATCTTATTTGGGCCTGAAAAATACTTTAAAAATGGAATAGAGTAGTATAGAGTAAAATAGAATAACTAGAAAATATCACGGTACATTGCACGCAGTAAGGATAAGGGTTGTTTTATGAAACTTTGGGATGTGTGTGTGTGTGTGTGTGTGTGTGTGTGTGTGTGTGTGCCCTGAAACGAGATTTGATATGATGTTCTTACTGTGGGTCCCAGGAAAAAGAAGTTTGGGAAACACTGCTGTAATTTAACTCTTTGGCACATACTTTTGGTATTCTGGGTTTGCAAAACAAAAACTAAAATTCTGGCCACTCAACAATGACCTTCTCTAAAGAATACACTCTTGCCCTTTATGGCAATGTTTCTCAACTACTTTAGCATGAGGTGATTAAAAACCTGAGGTGGAAACAAGCTGCCTAAGAAAACAAAGGGGAGATTTAGAAGGAAGCCCCCAGAAGCATGTAAGACCAGGGAGAGTGGATACCAGATAATGCATATGTGCGTGCATGCGTGTGTGCGTGTGTGCGTGTGTGTGTGTATCTGAGAGAGATTTAGAGACCAGAATTCATCAGAAGGCAACAGAAAAAAAGTGCTTCTTAGGGTAAATAGTCACTAAAACCTTACTACACCTGCTGAGCCCTCCATGAGAGAAAAGGCTCAGAGCCCTGATGTGACTCCAAACGAAAGAGTTCATCTGAGAGTCAGGAACCAGGAGTTCTTTCCTGCCTCACCCAGTTCAGCTCTCTGCTTTGGGGAGGACAGTTGTTTCTGATTTCTAATAGAACATATGATGGAATTTCCTGGAAACCCAGAAGAGAGCAGTTGTACAGAACATAACCCTATTCTGGAAAAGTACTGAGGAGGAACCTAGGTATACACAGCAATGTTATATTTATTTGATTTTTTAACATGTGATTATTTCTCCTGTCCTCTCTTACAAGATTCTTGCTTTGTTTCCAAATGCTGTAGCTCATAAATTACTGCTGATGTTGATGTTTATCTTGGTTTTCTGGGTCATTTACTTCTCTTCCAAAGACCTTGAAAAGGTAGGAATTGTTTCCTTTTTCAGAATTTCAGAAAGGGTGACTTTGAATGCTCAGTGTGATCAATGCAAGAATTAAAAGTTAAAAGCATGTTATCTTAGCAACAGATGTGGATGAGAGGGCCCTCTGTTCAGCAGTTATTCCTTTGACACCACGTATTCTATTATTATTATTTTTTTTTTTAGTGGCAGGTGGATTTACTGCTGTCTCTGTAGTGTCTGGCCCTGCTAACCATCCCTTCTAAACATTCTCTCCGACCTTGGCCTCTGAGCCTCCAATCCAATTAAATCTCTGTGTCAGCCCCTGCTTTTTTCACAGGGTTTTTAAAAATCCTTTACATAGTTCAGTTCACATTTTTTGATTTTCCCTTTCTGCAGTCTTTTTAAAAAACTGATTTTGCTTTACTTTCTCCTCTTCTCAACCATTTAGTACAAATCCAATCTTTCAAAAATTCTGCTTTCATCATCTTCTTGGCCTGATCAAAAACTTTCACCAATGGCTTTCACAGATGGTAGTGCTGAGGAGATCAACTCCTTAGTTAGCCATTCAACCTTCCTCTAAATTTGAACCCAACTTCTTTTCAAAGTATCTATTTCACCTTTGTCTAATACAAACCCTCAGCTCCAAACAAGACAGACCACAAATCTAGGATGTTCAGACAATGATGTGAACTGATAAATAGTAGAGCTCTCAAACCACAGCTCAGAAGCTTTCTCTCTGTGAGCCCTCTCTGTAAATATGTGTTTTCTAGATTTCTTCCATCAATCCTCTTCTCATTCATGCTTGTACCCTTTAATTCATAGGCTCAGGTCCCACCCACCAACAATATTAGTGTTTCTTAAAGTGAGGTCTGGACACTCTCTGCACTGGAACACCTGTGTTTGTGCATGTGTGTGTAAAATGCAGATTCCTGTGCCCTACTCCAGAGCTACTAAAAAGAAATCTTTGGACTTGAGACTAAAATAATGAAGTTTTGAAAACTCTAATCAGAAAAGATACATGCACCCCGATGTTCATAGCAACACTATTTACAATAGCCAAGACATGGAAGCAACCTAAGTGTCCATCCACAGATGAATGGAAAAAGAAGATGTGGTACATTTATATAATGGAATATTACTCAGCCATAAAAAAGAATGAAATAATGCCATTTGCAGCAACCTGGACAGACCTAGTGTTTATCATACTAAGTTCACTTTAGCAAGTCAGACAGAGAAAGAGAAATATTATATGATATCATTTATTTGTGGAATCTAAAAAAATGATACAAATGAAGTTATTTACAAAACAGAAATAGGCTCACAGGCATAGAAAACAATCTATGGTTACCAAAGAGGAAAGTGAGGTCGGGTGTGGGGTAAATTAGGAGTTTGGGATCAACAGATACACACTACTATATATACAATAGAGTGTCCAGTGGTTAAGACTCTGCGCTTCCACTGCAGGGGGCACAGGTTGGATCCCTGGTCGGGGGACTAAAGATCCAGCATGCCGTGTGGCACAGCCAAAAAAGAAAAAATAGATAAACAGCGGGACCTACTGTACAGCACAGGGAACTATATCAATATCTTGTAATAATCTATAATGGAAGAGAATCTGAAAAAGAATATCTATATATAACTGAATCACTTTGCTATACACCAGAAACACAACATTGTAAATCAACTATACTTCAATAAGAAAATAAAATGATCAAGTTTTAACAAGTCGCCCCGCTGATTCACACGTCCACTGAAGTTTGAGAATCACTGCCTATGTACTTCCAGAGCTGAGATCTCTTCTGTGCCCCACTATTCAATACATTCATCGGTTATCTCCACCTCAGTTCCACTAGTGTTACCAACACAAAGAAAAGCACACTGAGTTAATGCTCCTCTTCAACACCCTCCTTGGCAAAACAGGATCACACAGAAACAAATTCTCTGCTCTTTCTCTCTCTCTCCTCTGTTGCCACAGCCCATTAGTCAACCAAGCCAAAACTCTCTCCACAAGCAATCAGCCGCTAATCTCACAAATTCTACCTCCTAAATCTCTCTCAAATCTATCCGTTTATCTCCATCCCCAGAGTCTTGCTTTAGCCCAGTCCTTTGTCATTTCTCATCTATGGTGTGGAAATAGTCCTCTAATTAGTTTCCCTGGCTCCCAGTGTAGGCCTGCTCTAATCATTCATTCAGCAAATGTTCGTTGAGTATAGATTGTGTGTCAGGGCTGAACTAGGTATTAGGGATACAGAGATATAGGACATCATCTTTATGTTCAGGAGTCTAAGATTATATTTCTAAAATAAAAATGCCATGCTCCCCACTTCAGTGGGAACATGGCAGGGCCCAGACTTCCTGGCACAGTGTCTCGGTCAGGCATTTTGATTAAAGGGTACAGAAAGCCTGGCCCACGGCATTCTTGCACTGGCTGTTTCCTCTGCCCGTTCTTCCTCCAGGTTTTCACATGGCTAACACTCTTCCTTCAGGTTTTTGCTCAAATGTCATCCTCTTTATTTAGCACTAGAAACAGCCCCCACCCTACCTCTTAGTGTTTCCCTCATTCTGCTTGACTCTTAACTTTCTAAAATACTATATAATTTACTTATTTATGTTCATTGATTATTGTCTATCTTGGCCTGCTATAAGGTGATCTCCATAAGGGAAGGATTTTTATCTAAATTTATTTGTTGGTATATCCCAAGTGCCTAGAACAATGGCTGGCACATAGTAGGTGCCTAATAAATAACTGTTAAATTACAAAATAAGGACTGTTCAGTGATTCAGGTGAGAGGTAATGGTGACCTGAAATAAGGTACTAACAATGAGGTTGGAGAAAAGTCAATGAATTTGAGATAGAATTGACAGAAATAGATTGACTGTGGTGAGGGGGTGAGAGGTAGAATTAAGCAGGAATTATTCTAGATATGTACAAGTACATGGCTGGTGATGCCATTCACTGAAGTATAGAACAGAGTAGGGGAAGTAGTTTTGGGAAAAAAAAGTAAGTTTAGATATGAACAGTTTATGTTTGAGGTACTTTTATGTCATCTAAATGGAAATGTTTCTTCAGTAGACTTGAATATAGAAATTTGAAGCTAAGAAAGACGTGGTTTAGGAAAATGGATTTAGGAATCATCAGAATATAAATGACAGCTTAACTCATTGGTGTCTGTGACAATTCCTTGAGTGAGCTACAGAATGAAAAGAAAAGGACCTACTGTATAGCACAGGGAACTCTACTCAATACTCTGTAATGGCCTATATGGGAAAAGCATATAAGAAAGAGTGGATATATGTATATGTATAACAGATTCACTTTGCTGTACACCTGAAACTAACACAACATTGTAAATCAACTATACCCCAATAAAAATTTTAAAAAAGAAAAAAAAGTTGTTAGTGCTATTGCCCTGAAGAACAAAAAAAGCACTGGTCTGAGAAGTGAGTGGTAGGAAAGAAAGTGATTGACGAGAACTCCTGAGAAGTTTAACTGGGTAGGGATAGGGAATAAGCAAAATTTAGTAGAGCAGTTCTTTTTCTAATATGAGAGATACGTGAATGCATTTAAATTCTTATGGAAAGAAGTTAACAGAAAAAAATTGGAAGCAGAAAAAAATGCTATGGTACAATTAAGTAGGGCAGGGTGACAGAAATTTGAATTGCCATATGACTACTTTTTTAGATTTCTAAAGCTGAGGTTATTTAGGTGTTAGAGGAGTTGCCTCCTGGACATTGAGGACTACTTGGAGGATATCAGGATTTTTAATGATGAAGACTATAAGTCAGTTTCTCAAAATTTTAAGGCAATGAGTAGAAGGTACCAATGACTAGAAAATGATGGATAAGATTATGTAGTAATTAGTGATATTTGGTCAGATGTATCATGGAAAACAAAAGATCTTAGAGTTTTCTGAAAAATACTGTATGTATCAGTGTCTATATATATGAAATATATACGTATTTGAATTTTATATTTATATGTATTTACTATATATTTATCTCTAATATATATTTGAAATATATATACCTCTAATATTTATATTTGAAAAACATATATTTGAAACAGGTTGTTAAAAGAATGAGGCAACTGGGCTAAGAGAAATTGAGCATTGAATCCTGATCTACTATTATTGAATTATTATTGAATCCTGCTACTACTATTTTGAAGAGACTTTCCCCTTTATATGACTCATTTTAAGGGTCAGGCACAAAATTATTTGTTCTTCTTCACTCATATTTATGGTTCATATACTGTGTGGTTCCACTGCATAATATTCTTGAAATAATGGAGGAATGGCAAACAGATAAATGGTTTTCAGGGGTTAAGGGATTAAGGAGGGGTGGGCCTGGAAAGGAAGTAAGTGTGACTAAAAAGGGATACATGAAGGAGGTTGGTGGTGATGGAAATGTTCTGTATCTTGACTATATTCAGTGTCAATATGCTGGCTGTGATATTTTACTACAGTTTTACAAGACGTTATCATTGTGGAAACTGGATAAAGGGTATATGGAGTCTCCCTATTATTTCTGACAACTGCATGTGAATTTACAATTGTCTAAAAATAAAAAGTTTAGGTTGTCCCTCATTGCTATACTACAGCTCAAGTTAAAAATCTCATTACACACTGAATCTTACACAAACCATATTTCCCTTAAGAGTTTAGAACCTCAGGTGGTGGTCAGCTTGCCTTTATCAGACCTTGTCCAAATGTTCCTGCCTGATCTCAGGTGCCACAAGAATTCTAGGGAAACACGTTAGGTTTCCCACTCAGGCTGAGAAACCTTCTTCTTGCCCCATTTGTCTGGCTGAAGGACCAAAAGTAGGGATCCCATAGAATGGGAAGGTTTGGGGAGATTGCAAAGACAAAGCTCAAAAGAGTTATCCCATAAAGTGGTGGATGAACTTCTGGGCTCAACTCTGCGTTTAGCATGTGTCACTCTTACCCTAAATAGCACACTGAAGGCTTAAGGAATTCAGTTACAGACTGGACCATTGCCCAGGTCCCAGAATGACCACTGGATGTTACATGCATGGGACAGATTCAAACAGCACAGCCAAAGGTTTTGAGAACTGAACAGACCTTGAAACTAGAGCCCACAAAAGGTGGGTTGGAACTTATGGCTTTAACCTAACTAGATCGATTGCCTGATTTTAAAAAGTCAACATTATCTTTAGGGTTTAAACAAGATCCAGGATCTCATAGCACAGTACTTAAAATATCCAAATATAAGCCAAAACTATTCAACATATGAGGAACCAGGAAAATTACAACTTGCAGGAGAATAAGCAAAGTCACCAACCATGAGATAATGTAGATGTTGAAATTATCAAAAACTTTAAAACAGTAGTTATAATTGTATTAGTTTTCTACTGCTGCTGTGACAAATTATCACAAACTTGGTGGCTTACAAATGTAAACACCACACTTTGATGATACAAATGTATTATCTAATGTTTCTTGAGGTCAAAATTCCAGAATGAACCTCACTGGGTTAAAATCAAGGTGCTGGCAGTGTGCACACCCTTCTGGACACTCTATGGGAGAGTTCATCTCCTTGCCTTTTCTAGCTTCTAGAGCTCGTCTGTTTTCTCTGACTCCTCCATCTTCAAAGCCAGCAACTTTGGGCCAAGTTCTTCTCACACCACCATCTCTTTGGTTCTCCCTCTTCTGCCTCTCGTTTTTACTTTTGAGGACTCTTGTGGTTACTTTTGACCCACCTGGATAACTCAGGATAATTCAGTGTTCCCTATTTTAAGGTCAGCTGATTAACAACCTTAATTTCCCTTTGATTTTAATTTCCTTTTGCCATGTAACCTAACAGATGCATAAGTTTTGTGCAATAGAAACACAGATACCTTATTCTTTTTCCTCAATAGGCAGGATTTTTTTCTCCCTCTGGCTTCTATCATGATTTTTCTCTTTGTCTTTGATTTTCTGTAGTTTGAGATGATATGCTTAGGTGTAGATTTTTGAAATTATTTATCATCTGTGGTGTTTTCTGAGTTTCCTGGGTCTATGGTTTGGTGTTTGTTATTAATTTTGGATAATTCTCAGCCATTATTATTTCAAATATTTCTTCTGTTCTTTTCTCTTTCTTTTGCTTCTGATGTTTCTAGTATGTGTATGTTATACTTTTTGTATTTGTCCCATAGTTCTTAGGTGTTCTGTTCCTTTTTGCCTTTGCTTTTCAGTTTGGGAAGTTTCTACTGACATACCTTCAAGCTCACTGGTTCTTTTCTTGGCTGTGTTCAGTCTACTAATAAGTTCATCAAAGTCATTCTTTGTTTCTCTTACAGTGTTTTTGATTTCTAGCATTTCTTTTTGATTCTTTCTTAGAGTTTCCATATCTCTGCTTACATTACCTATTTGTTCCTGTATGTTGTGCACTTTCCCATTAGAACCCTTAGCACATTAATTATAGTTATTTTTAATTCCTGGTCTGATAATTCCAAAGTCTCTACTATAGCTGAGTCTGGCTCTGATGTCCATATTGTTGCTTCAGACTGTGTGTTTTTTTTGTTTGTTTTTTGCATGCCTTGTAATATTTTATTGAAAGCTGGACATGATCTATTGGGTAGCTGGATTTGGGTATTTTCCTTCCCTCAGGTTGATTAGGCTTTGGTAAACCCAAGTAATTTAAGTTCTGGTGAAATAGTTTCCCTTGAGGGCAAAGCTTGTTAAGGAGAAGAGAGTACTCTGGGTGTATTTCAAGATTGTTATAGAAGAATTAAAAAGAGAGAAAACAAATAAAATGGCAGCCCTAAGTCAAAACATATCAATAAATACATTAAATATAAGTAGTCCAAACATACCAATTTAAAGACAATGACTCAGAATTGATTAAAAAAACAGTGACCCAACCATAAATTATTTATAATACACCCATTTGAAATACAAGTAGGCTAAAAGTAAAATGATGGAAATAGATATGCCATGCAAATATCAACCAAAATAATGCTTGTATGGATTTACTAATAACAAAGTAGATTTCAGAAAAAGAAAAACTACCAGAAGTAAATAGGATCATTACATAATGATAAAAGAATAAATTCATCCTAAATTTATAACCACCATACATTTGTATACATCTGACAGCTTCAAAATATTTCAAGAAAAGCACATAAAAATGAAAGAAAAAAAGGACAAATCCAAAGTTAAATTGTTGACTCCTACATTGCTCTCAGTAATTGATAGAACAAGTAGACAGAAAGTCAGTGTAGTGGGTTGAAAGGTGGTCCTCCCTTCCAAAAGATATGTCTGCCTGAAACCTCTGAATCTAACCTATTTAGAAAAATACTCTTTGCAGATGTAATTAAGTTAAAGATCTTGGGATGAGATCATCCTGGATTAGGGTGGACCCTAAAGCTAGTGACAAGTATCTTTTTAAAAGAGGAGAAGGGAGAAGACACACAAGGGGAAGGTGATGTGAAGATGATGGCAGAGATTGCAGTGATGCATCTATAGGTCAAGAATAGCAAGGATTGCTAACATCCACCAGAAGCCAGGAAAGAGGCATGGAATATACTCTCCCTCAGAGCCTCCAGAAGGAATCATCTCTGTTGACATCTTGATTTTAGAATTCTGGCCTCCATAACTGTGAGATAATAAATTTATGTTGTTTTAAGCCACCAAGTTTGTGACAATTTGTTTTGGCTGCCCTAGGAATCTAATAGAGTCAGCAAAAATATAGAAGAACTAAGGAATACAATAACTGGATCTGCTTGACATTTGTATAACATTTCACCCAACAACAGCAGAATACATGATTTTTTCAGTGCACATGAAACATTCATCAAGACAGAACATATCTAGAGTCATAAAACAAACCTTAACAGATTTTAAAATAATTGAAATTACACAAAGTGTGGTGTTTTTGTTGTTGTTGTTGTTTTTTGTGGTATGCGGGCCTCTCACTGTTGTGGCCTCTCCCGTTGTGGAGCACAAGCTCCAGACGTGCAGACTCAGCAGCCATGGCTTGTGGGCCCAGCCACTCTGTGGCATGTGGGATCTTCCTGGACCAGGGCACGAACCCATGTCCCCTGCATCGGCAGGCGGACTCTCAACCACTGCACCACCAGGGAAGCCCCAAAGTGTGTTTTTTGACATAATGAAATTATATTGGAAATCAGCAACAGAACAATAATTGGTAAATCTCTCAACATTTGGAAATTAAATGACACACTTCTATATAATCAACGAATCAAATAATAAGTTTCAAGGGACCCTAGAGAACATTTTGAACTAAACAAAAATGGCAATATAACATTAATATTTGTTGTATACAGCTAAAGTAGTACTTAGAGTGAAATTTATAGCATTAAGTGGTTGTTCTAAAAAAGAAGAAAGGTACCAAATCAATAATCTAATTTTCCACCTTAAAGAACTATAAAAAGCAAGCAGAAAGAAGGAAATAATAAATATTGATATTACAGTAGAAATCATTAAAATTGAAAACAGAATACAATAGAGAAAATCAATAGAACAAAAGTTGGTTCTTTAAAATGATTATTAGAAATGATAAAACTTTAGCCAAACTTATAAAGAAAAAAAAAAGAGAAGGCATAAATAACCAATATCAGAATTGACAAATGGAAGTCTCAGACATTAAATGATGATATGAGAAAAACACAAAGAACTTTATGAATATAAATTTGAAAACTTAGATAAAATGGATGAATACTTTAAAGACCACAAACTACCAAAAGTCACCCAAGAATAAATAGATGTTCTGAATAGTCCTAAATCAATGAAATAAATAGAATTCATAATTAAAACTTTTCTGAAAAAGAAGTATCTAGGCTCAGATAGTTACATGGGAAAATTCTATCAAATACTTAAAAAATAAATAACACCAATTTTACACAATCTCTTTTTCCAAAGGATAGAAGAGAAAGGAAAGCTCCCAAATTATTTTATTAGGCCAGCATTATCCTGATGCCAAAACCAAAGACAGTACAAGGAAATAAAATAACAGACCAATATTCCTTATGAACATAGGTGCAAAAATTCTCAACAAAATACCAGCAAATCAAATATAGCAATATATAAGAAGAATAATATAGCATGACCAACTTGGTTTTATGCCAGGAATACAATTGCTGGCTCAATGTTTTAAAAAGTCAATCAGTATAATCAACCATGTCAACAGGCTACAGAAAAAGAAATACCTGATCATATCAATTTATACAGAAAAAAATATTTGACAAAATTCACAGTCATTTGTGACAAAACCTTTAGGAAGCTTGGAATGAAAAAGAGCTTCCTTAATTCATTAAAGGACATCCATAGAAAATATATAGCTAACATCATTCTTAATGGTGAAAGATTGAATATTTTATCCTTGAGATCGTAAAGAAGGCAAGGATGCTCCTTTTCACCACTTCTGTTTAACATCGTACTGGAAGGGCTAGCCATTGAAGTAAGAGAAGGAAAATGAAGTAAAGCACATGTAGGTTGGAAATGAAGAGCTAAAACTGTCCCTATTTGTGGATGACATGATTGTCTACATAGAAAATCCCAAAGAACCTACAAAAAAATTCTACAAGTACTATGCAAGTTTATCAAGGTCATAGGATATAAGGTCAACTAAAATTCAATTGTATTTCTATATATTGTATTTTCAGCAATGAAAAATTAGAAATAAACAGTAAAAAATACCCCACGCAATGCCATTTACAAGAAATTAAAAAGTGAAATCCTTTGATAAAATTCTAACAAAATGGGGCAGAATCTGTAGTCTGAAAACTATAAAATGCTGATGAAAAAAAATTATAGACATATAAATGGAGAGACATATTATGTTCATGGATTGGAAGACTCAATATTTAATATGTTAACTGTCTCCAAACTACAGATTTTACACAATTTGAAACAAAATATTCACAGGAATTCTTGTTGATCTAGACAAGATGATTCTAAAATTTATATGGAAAAGCAAGGGAACTAGCATAGACAAAACAAATTTTAAAAAGAAGAATAAAGTTGGAGGCCACACTAAAAAATTTCAAGACTTACTATAAAGCTACAATAGTTGACACAGTACAGAATTAATGAAGGGATGGATACAAAGACGAGTAAAACAGAATAGAAATTCCAGGAATGTAGCCATACAAATATGGCTACTTGATTTTTGATGAATGTAGAAAGGCAATTCAATGGAAAAATGAAAATTTTACAATATGGTTAGAACAATCAGCCATCCATATGGTAATAAATGAATATCAACCTAAACCTCACACCCTATACAAAAATTAACTCAAGTGGATCAGAGATCTAAATATAAAGTCTAAATCCACAAAAGTTTTAAGGAAAACAGAAAATCTTAACAACATGTGGTTAGTCAGATTTCTTAAGTATAAAACTAAAAATGCAACCCATAAAATTAAAAAGTGATAAATGGGACTTCATCAAAATTAAAACATTTTCCTTTGTGAAAGACACTGTTGAGAGAATGAAAAGACAAGCTACAGACTGGGAGAAAATATTTGCAAATCACACAATCAACAAAGCACTTGTATCCATAATATACAGCGAACCCTTAAATAACATGGGTTTGAACAGCACAGGTCCACTTACATGAGGATATTTTCAACAGTAAACATGACAGTACTACACGATCTGCTGTTGGTTGAATCCATTGATGTGGAACCAAGGATGTGGAGGAATTGCATATACCAAGGGCTGACTATAAGTTATACTTGAATTTTCGATTGTGTGGAGGGTTGGTACCCCAGCCCCCACATTGTTCAAGGGTCAACTGTATAAGAAACTCTCAAAATTCAACAGTAAGAAAGCAAACAATTCAATTAACAATTGGGCCCCAAAACTTGAATAGATCATTTACCAAAGAGGATATATGGCTAGGAAATAAGCAAATTAAAACATATATAATCAATATGGTTTGCCATTAAGGAAATCCAAATAAAAACTCTGATGAGCTCTCCCTATGTACCTAGTAGAATGGCAAAAAATGCAACTAAAGAAAACCCTGCAATATCAACTGCTGGTAAGAATGTGGAACTCCTGGAACTCTCATTGCTGGTGAGAATGCCAAAAAATATACCCACTCTGGAAAACAGTCTGGCTGTTTCTTGTAAAGTTAAAAATACACCTACTTACCATATACCCTTGTAATTCCCACTCAGGTATTTCCTGTAGAGCAGGTCTCTCAACTGTAGAACTATTTATATTTTGGTCCAATCAGTTTTTGTTGTTGGGGGCTGTCCTGTGCATTGTCAGATAATGCACCTTGACTTCTACCCATTAGATGATAGTAGCAACTCTTCAGCCTCCCCACCCCCCCAACAAACTCCCACTCTGCTTTAGTTGTGACAATCAAAAATGTCCCTCAGAGATAGCCAAAAACCATATGAAAAGATGCTCAACATCATTAATTATCAGAGAAATGCAAGTCAAAACTACAATGAGGTATTACCTCACATTGGTCAGAATGGCCATCATCAAAACATCTACAAACAATAAATGCTGGAGAGGCTGTAGAGAAAAGGGAACCCTCTTACACTGTTGGTGGGAATGTAAATTGGTAACAGCCACTATGGAGAACAGTATGAAGGTTCATTAAAAAACTAAACATAGAACTACCATATGGTCCAGCAATCCCATTCCTAGGCATATATCCAGAGAAAACCATAAATGCACCCCAATGTTCATTGCAACAGTATCTACAATAGCCAGGACAGGAAACCAACCTAAATGTCCATCAATGGATGAATGGATAAAGAAGATGTGGTACATATATACATTGGAATACTACTCAGCCATAAAAAAGAACAAAAAATTCCACTTGCAGCAGCAAGGATGGACCTAGAAATTGTCATACTAAGTGAAGTAAGTCAGATGGAAAAAGACAAATATTATATGATATCACTCGTATGTGGAATCTAATTTTTAAAAAAAATGATATAAATGAACTTGTTTACAAGACAGAAATAGACTCACAGATTTCAAAAAAAAACTTACGGTGACCAAAGAGGAAATGTGGAGGGGAGGGATAAATTAAGAGCTAGGGATTAACATACACACACTATCATATATAAAATAGATAACCAACAAGGACCTACTGTATAGCACAGGGATATTCTGTAATAACCTATATGGGAAAAGAATCCGTAAAAGAATGAATATATGTATATGTATGACTGAATCATTATGCTGTATGCCTGAAACTAACACAACATTGTAAATCAACTGTACTCCAATAAAATTTAAAAAAAATAAAATGAAGAAAAAAAAAAAAACTTCCCCAACAAAACCCCCCAAACCCAAAAATGTCCCTCAGGCATTGCCAAAGCTTCCCTTCAGGGCAAAATCATAGAGCAATGAGAACTCATATTCACACAAAACCTGTGCACGAATGTTCATAGCAGCTCTATTCATAATTGCTCCAAACTGGATACAGCCCAAATGTTCTTTAGTAAGCCAATTGATAAACAAACTCGTACATCCATACAATGGAATGTTGCTCAGCAATGCAAATGAACAAACTACTGACACTCAGCAATATGGACAAATCTCAAGGGCAATACGCTGATGGAAAGAAGGTGGTCTCAAAAGGTCACATAGGGACTTCCCTGGTGGCACAGTGGTTAAGAATCCACCTGGGAATGCAGGGGACTCGGGTTCGATCCCTGGTCTGGGAAGATCCCACATGCTGTGGAGCAACTAAGCCCGTGAGCAACAGCTACTGAGCCTGTGCTCTAGAACCCACGAGCCACAGCTACTGAGGCCATGCACCACAACTACTGAAGCCTGCACTCCCTAAAGCCCACATGCAGCAACTACTGAGCCTGCGTGCTGCAACTACTGAAGCCCTCGTGACTATAGCCCATGCTCCGCAACAAGGGAAGCCACTGCAATGAGAAACCCATGCACCACAACGAAGAATAGCCCCCACTCACGGCAACTAGAGAAAACCCGCGCACAGCAACGAAGACCCAACTGCAGCCGAAAAAAAAAAAGATCACATACATGATTCCATTTATGTGACATTTATGGAAAAAAGGTGAAACTATAGCTATGGAGAATAGATCAGTGGTTGCCAAAGGTTAGGGGAGGAGGGAGCATGTTATTACAAAGGGCCAGTGTTTGGGGACGATGAAACTGGTCTCTTTTCTGATTGTGATGGTGCTTACACAAATCTAGACCGTGTCAAAACTCATAGAATTGTACATTAAACAAAGTCAATTTTACTGTATTTTAGTTAAATGAAACAAAACAAAAACAGCATATATACCTGAGATCTGCTCACACCAGTTCCTGTCTTACCTAAATTTGGTGAATCTAGTTAGAATCAGGATGTACTTGAAAATGAGGTGATTGGAAACAAGACAAAGGTGTAGAATCTGCCCTTGTCTCTCAACATCATGCCTTTCCATGACTCTTGCCTCTAACACTTCCTTTGTTACCGCAATGCCTTATGCAAAATACCAAGGTATGGTATTTTGAACTAAAAAGAGAAATTGTATCCCAATTTCCAAAGAGATGATAGTTAGGGGTAGGTAAGGTTCTCATTCTGGAGTAAAAAATTTTTAAAGAGCCAGTGATTTGCTATTTTTAAAAGGCACACCTGAAACTAAATAAGTCTATTCTATTATTATCTCTCAACACAAATGTCCCATGTGTAAAGAACCCTACTTTAAGAGTGAGGAAATGAAGCTTCATCGAATGCATAATCACAAAAGTAGTAAATGGTGATACCAGGAATCAAAACTTACTGCTCTTTTTATGGTAGTATGTAATCACTGTATCAGGGTTGAAGGAGACGTTTTTATTTTCTAGGAATATCTCATGTCTTATTAAGCTATCTATCCTGAGTCCTCAGCAACCTCACTCTCAGAATGATACTAAGCCTGGGTTCCAGCGTCTCAGGCATGACCTCTGGCTAGTGGAGAAGATCCCCCACCTCTTTAACTTCAGAGTTTGTCTCCTCAATCATTAAGCACCCAGTGTTGGGAAGTGAATCCCGAAAACAAGAATCCTAATAAAACCAAGAATAAACACACCTTAGCCCTGAGTAATCAGATGAAAACTCCACTCTGGAAGTCCCATGTCAAGAAGAATAAGTTACAGTTCTTCAAAATCTTCCACAATGTCTTTATCATCTGTTAGCCTAGACTCTCCTTTAATTTGGTTGTTATTGGGATCTTTTTAACATAAGAACTGTAGGATATTTGTTTTTATAAAGAAATCAGGAAGCAGAATTGCATAGCTATAATTAATGAAAACCATTGTCAGAAAGAAGGAAACCAGGATGGCTGATTCTGCTTATTAGTTTGTTCCTCAGAGCTGCTCCAAGCCCTTTAAATATTTAGGTTAGACTTTTTGCTCTTTTTTCTTTTCTTTTTGACATTAATTTCCTTCTTGACTCAAAGAATTGTTCTTGATGGAAGGTTAATGGTTCTGGACGTATGGCCACAGTTTACAGATATGTAGTAAAGATAAAGTTTTTTTTCTGAAAGGAAAAAAATCTCAGTGCCAAGAATAGCTCTGCCTAAAAATCCTCCTCTTCTCTATCTAGTAACCTTCCTCTCATCTTTTGAGAATCAAATGTCATCAGCTCTGTGAAGCAATTCTTTTAAAAAAATTATTTATTTATTTGTTTGTTTGTTTATTTATTTATTTATTTATGGCTGTGTTGGGTCTTCATTGCTGTGCATGGGCTTTCTCTAGTTGTGGCGAGCTGGGGCTACTCTTCATTGCAGTGCATGGGCTTCTCATTGTGGTGGCTTCTCTTGTTGCAGAGTACCGGCTCTAGGCATGCGGGTTTCAGTAGTTGTGGCACGTGGTCTCCATAGTTGTGGCTCACGGGCTCTAGAGTGCAGGCTCAGTAGTTGTGGCGCATGGGCTTAGTTGCTCCGCGACATGTGGGATCTTCCTACACCAGGGCTTAAACCCGTGTCTCCTGCACTGGCAGGCGGATTCTTAACCACTGCACCACCAAGGAAGTCCCCGTGAAGCAATTCTTTAAGGAAAAAAAAAGCTTTATTGAGATATAACTTACATAACGTACTATTCATCTATTTAAAGTATATAATTCAATGATGTTGGGTACATTACATTATTAATTGTAAAAATTGTGGTTAAATCTGACATAAAACTTTAACACTTTCACCATTTTAAAGTGTATAGTACAATGGCATTAATAACATTTATAATCACCACTATCTATTTCCAAAACATTTTCATTGCTCCAAATAGAAACTCTGTGACCATTAAACAATAATTCTCATTTTCCCCTCACGAAGCCATTTTTAACAGTCTGAGGCCAAGTTTGCAGCAATCTCTTTTAGATGCCCATAGAGTTCTACTTATATATCTTTCAAATTATTCACTTTTTGTAATAATAAGTTTACACATTTGCTCCTTTCACTAAATTGGTTTTTATGGGTATATAATCATATCAGCTGCAAATAATAATTGTGTACTTCCTTTCATAATTAATCAGAAATAATTAGTTAAATTAAAATTATTATTAAGATCAGTAAAGAGGGCAAAGAGTATCTTTACCATAAGAACCAGTAGAGTAGATCTTTCTATCCACTTGATTGAATCTAGATAGACAAAAGGATGACAAAATCCAGTCATATAAAATGTGAAAAACTGATTCTAAAGTTTATATGGAGAGGCAAAACCCCCAGGGTAGACAAATCAATATTAAAGAACAGAGTCAGAGGACTGACACTACCTGACTTCAAGAATTACTATAAAGCTACAGTAATCAAGGCAGTATGATATTATTGGTGAAAGAATGATGAACAAGTCAAGGGAACAGAAAAGAGACTCCAGAAACAGACTCACATAAATAAAGTCAGCTGATGCTTGACAATGGAGCAAAGACAGCCTTTTCAATAACTGGTACTGGAACAACTGGTCACCCATCCATACAAAAACAATAAATAAATCTAGACACAGAGCTTACACCCTTTCCAAAAATTAACTAAAAATGAATCATAGACCTAAATATAAAATGCAAAACTATAAAACTTCTAGGAGATAACAAAGGAGAAAACCTAACTGACCTTGGGTATGGAGATGACTTTTTAGATATCATACCAAAGGCACAATCCATGAAGGAAATAATTCATAATCTGGACATCTTTAAAATTAAAAACTTGTGCTCTATGAAAGGCAAGGGAATGAGAAGAAAAGCTGCAGACAGAGAAAGTATTTGCAAAAGATACATCTGACAAAGAACTGTTATCCAAAATATACAAAGAACCCTTTTTTTTCCCCTCTAGGATAATTTGGCACATTTTCATATGAAAAAAAAATAGAAACCACTTGATACATATATAATACACACACACACATGGAAACTGAAGCATCTATCTGTAGAATCTGAAATATGAGCTTTTAGATAGGGCTGTAGCTGTAGATAGCACATCAGTTCCCACACTGAAATATTCCCTTATTTATCTCAAAGTTGCCGTGGGAAATGCTAGCTGTGCAATACTAACCATCTTCTCCCGAGGGAAGAGTCTACAATTGCTTAAACATGAAATTTATCTTTACTACACACATATCCTTTGCCAAACCCATCTGAAAAGCTATTTATTTGGAAGGTTTATTTGATCAATCTACTTTGTAGCCAAAGCACCTTCTAGTCCTGCAGTCAAATTTTGGAGCATATTTTCAAGCAGAACTGGATTCCATACGTTAAAAGATAAATATGAACTAAAACTTAGTAAAACAACCCATAGTAACCACATTAAGATGAAAGTTTCACTGCTAAGCTACGTCAAAATTATACTTATGTAAAAGGCACAAAATACATATATATTAAAAATTTATGGTCAAAATAAACCAGCTAAGCTGTTTAATTTATTCCCTTCTTGTCAACCGAAGAACTTCTCTAGTGTGTATTACAATTTAGTGGTTAAGACTACAGGTTCTGGAGCCCACCTCCCTGCTTTTGAATCACACTTCCCACCACTTACTAGCTCTGCATCCCTGGCCAAGTTATTTAACTTTCTCAGGGCCTCAGTTTCACTTTCTGTAGAAGAGGGGAAGCAGTTCTATTAGTTTCATAGGGTTGTTGTGAGGATAAATTAGAAAATACAATTAAAATGGTTAGAACAGCATCAACGCATAGAAAACATTTGCTAATCATTATTGTTAATAATACTGTAATGTTTCATTTTATTTCCCAATTTCCATCTAAGTCTTCCAATTTAAAATATAAAATTGTTGTTAAGGGGAGATTGGGTATGTCTTGCTTTTGTCTCCACATGTCTCCACAGCTAACACAATACAGGGTGCATAGCATGGATTCACTACATATTTTATGGAAGAAGAAAGGGAGGGAAGGAAAAAAAGAGAAATGAAGGAGGGAGGGAGCAAAGGAGGGAAAAAAGAGGAGGGGAAGGGAAGGGAAAGGAGAGGAGAGAAAATAAAGGAGTAAAACTGAAAATGTATAGTCAGGAGTAGAAAACTAATAGTAATATGGCATGAGTTCATGTTTGGTAGTAGAACTCTCTTAATTTCACAGGTAACTTGATTGTTCTTTATCTAAATCTACTTACTTAATACTTTTGATATATATGTACGATCACAACTGTTTGAATACATTACAAGTGTGCTTTCTGGTTAACTTTCCAAATATTTTAAAGCATTTAGTTCATTTGGTTTATACACACACATTGAAAGGTATGAGGAAAAACACAGAATGAAGCATAAATTCATGTACACAGGCTAATTCAAAGTTAAGCTTTTAGACTTGTTTACCCTAAAACCCACTTCCGGCTTTCCGACCAATACAGAGGTGCCTGAAGGCTGGTTGGATTGGTGAGGACTGAGGCAGCTTCTGGAATTTCTGAGCAGCTCTAGTCAGTACAAGATTGCTCCAGTAGTCTTCAGTTACATGAACAGTCTGCTGTGGCAAACAGATGTCTCACTATTGGATCCTCCAACCTGGCTCAATGACCATATTATTGGGTTTGCCTTTGAGTACTTTGCCAACAGTCAGTTTCATGACTGCTCTGACAACGTCTGCTTTATCAGCCCTGAAGTCAACCAGTTCATCAAGTGCACGGGCAACCCAGTTATTTAAAAAAAAAATTTCATAGGTAGATATTAACCAAACCATTAGGTGTTTAATTTGTTAATTTAAATATGCCATGATCTTAACAAGAAGTAACAAAATTGTTATTCTATTTAAGAGAAAAAACTTTTTGGAAGCAATTATTTACCAGATAGTGAAATTATGATCATACATGATAATAAAAAAGGATGACAATAATGTAATAAAATGTAAAAATAAATTCAAAACATGTAATTATCCTGCTAATTTAACTAAATCTAATTAGAATGAATTTGGGTAGTCTAAGTGATCTAGTTTGGCTGACCAGATTTTTCCTTAATAAAATAGTCGATTTCTCTCTTCACTTTGTACCTGATAAACTTAGTACAAATGTACTTGTTTATAATTTGAAGTGATGTATTTTCATGATTTTCCAGTAGTGCTAATTCCTATAGAACAAATATTTTCTCAAAATATTTCTCCAATATTTTATCAAAATTGATAGTGTATTTTTATCCGCTAAATAAACATTTTCTTGTCTAAAAAAATAGAATTGAATACTTAGATAATGAAAGTTTGGAGAACCGTCTAAGATTAGAAGCAATAGAATTATGTCACAAAGGAGTTTTTCAGTGGTTTAACTATAAATTTAAATACTTTAAAAAATGTCAAGATATGAACTGATAAAATATTTTCTGCAAAATTGAGAGACTAAATGTTAAGATGTTTGTTATATAAAGAATTGATGTCAACCGAGAAATTGAAAAAACATTGAAATCAAAATTAAAAAATCAACAAAGGAAATACACCATATTGAAGAGAAGGGATATATTAGTAAAACCAGTGTTTGAGGGAAAATAAAGTTGAAACACACTAGTATTAAAATAAATGTAATTTAAAACAATAGTACGTCTCCATTTTCACCTGTCACATTTGCAAATAATTTATTTTATTTTTTTAACATCTTTATTGGAGCATAATTGCTTTACAATGATTTGTTAGTTTCTGCTTTATAACAAAGTGAATCAGCTATACATATATATATATATATATATATATATATATATATATATCCCCATATCTCCTCCCTCTTGCATCTCCCTCCCACCCTCCCTATCCCACCCCTCTAGGTGGTCACAAAGCACCAAGCTGATCTCCCTCAGCTATGTGGCTGCTTCCCACGAGCTATCTATTTTACATTTGGTAATGTATATATGTCAATGATACTCACTTTGTCCCAGCTTACCCTTCCCTGTCCCCGTGTCCTCAAGTCCATTCTCTACGACTGCTTCTTTAGTCCTGTCCTGCCCTTGCAAATAGTTTTAATGACAATGTTTTGCAATTTAACCACCAGTATTTAAAGTGATGAATTTTGTAAGGGAGACTTAATTGAGATATCCAACTCCTTTCTCTTGGTGAGCAGACAGCTATCCAAACTCGTCAGTCAGAAAATGGATTTTGTATGACTCTTTTATTCAGGCAACGATCCAATTATTAGAATATGACATATGTGATGTTATATAATTGTTTTGGCATAACTAAATATCTTGTTCCAGAAAAATCTTTGACTATAGTTATGACAGGGGAAATAAGACACCTGGGCTTCAAGCCTTTCTGTATAAATATTAAACAGCAGTCAACTTAAAAAGCAAAACAAAGCAAAACACAAGCCAATTAAGAAACAAACAGGGGTGGTTTCCAGACCCAGCTTCACCTATGTCATTTTAGGCCATGGCTAAATGTACTTCCATGGAGCTTGAGAGATTCCTGGGACCTGAACAGACTTAAATTGGTAGTAATATTTCCTCCAATTACCTCATTGTCCAGGTGAATTCATGGCAGTCATTGTCAGCTAAACAAACTTTGGATATGACTAAATATGTCTCTCAGTACTCTTGTTAAGGAGCATTATACATAACTCTTACACTTTGCTGCAATGATAAAAGAGACACTGGTGTGGCATGACAGCTAGTCTTACATATTGCTGGTGGCAATATAAACTCTTGAGAATATATTTGACAGTCAAGAAGAATAAAAATGTTTATATTTATACTTTGGTTGAATGATAATTTAATTCAATAATATATGATCTGGTACTTCCATCCCTAGGAATCCATCATAAGGAAGTAATCTTGTACATGAAAAGTTGGAAAATATCCAAATGTGATGTAAAATGGAGATGAATAGCTATAATCCAATTGTCCAATATCATTGGCCACATGACCCATTTTACATCCTCTTGATGGAGTATCATGTAATCATTAAAAATGATCATGAAACGTATGTAACAATATTAAAACGTTTATAAACCATGGTATTATCTGCAAAAAAGTATTAGAACTATATTTTTAGTATGATTACAACTAGATAAAATATATGTCTAGAAGGAAAAAGAAAGGACATAATAATTAAAAAATACTATAAAGATAGCAAAGCTTATGTAGGATCATATTTTTAAAAATATGCTGTTTTCCATATTGTCTATAATATGGCTATATGATTTGCATAAAGAAAAATAGGCCAGATAAGGAGATGGTGAAGGGAAACACAAAAATCCAATCATCAAATAGTATATAATTATTCTATATATTTAAGTTTTAAGCCAATGACTTCTAGAAGAAATCATCAGCTGGCAGCACAGGAAGTCACATTTCATGGAAATTAATCCTGTGATTCCAAAATGGAAAACTGGTTAGAATCCATTTTTGATATGTGATTGCATCTACTGAAATGTATGTAAACTAAACCATAATAATTTATGTTGAAAAACAAGCCATATTATTTGCTGATAATATAACCCTTTTCTCTTAGTACTTCAGTTCTTGTTCAGCTTGAGAAACCCTATCTCTCTGAATTATTGGAACACCTTCAGAAAGTCCTTCTACCCAGAAGCACCACTGGATCCAGAATTTTCACCAACAGAGACTGAGCTGAGAATAAAGGGGATCATGGAGAAGCTAGACCAGCTGATCCCACCCAGACCCTTCTCCCATGTGAGCTCCACCACCAGCACCACACACAGCAAAGCCACCCTCCTCAGCCCTCAAGACACATACTGCAGGGGGGATCAGCTAGACGTCCTGCTGGAGGTGAGGGACCACTTGGGACGCAGAAAGGAATATGGCAGGGATTTCCTGAGGGCCAGGATGTCCTCCCCAGCTCTGAAGGCAGGCACTTCGGGAAAGGTGACAGACTTCAACAATGGCACCTACCTTGTCAGCTTCACCCTGTTCTGGGAGCGCCGGGTGTCTCTGTCTGTCCTGCTCATCCTCCCCAGTGAAGGGGTGTCGGCTCTCTGGAGGGCAAGGAACCAAGGCTATGACAGGGTGATCTTCACAGGCCAGTTTGCCAATGGCACCTCCCATGTCAATACTGATCGTGCCCTGGTTTTAAATTCAAGTGCTGAACTGTGCGAGAACCTGCACTATCGCGACCAGGAAGCCTTCTACTGTGTGAAGCCTCCATGTGTTCCCTGTGAGGCACTGACCCACGTGACCACCAGGAATGCAAATATTTCCTATCTTAGAGAGAAAGAATGGATCATTTTCCGCAGGTAAACGGGCCTTCAAACACAATCATCAATACAAAGAGGGAGACTTAGTTTCAGAACAACACTGCCTAATAACTTTTCTTAATCAAGCTCCCTTATGTTGACTAGTTTATAATCAGAGATTCAGTGCAGATGGTAATATATTCACAGGGTCCCATACAGGTCACCTCTACAGCTGTGGTTTTATTCATCTTGAACTATTTGCTAAAAGGAGTACAACCAATGAAGCAATTCATGTAGGTCTATAGTTCTCCAGAGTTTGTAATACTTCCAGATTCAGGACTTTTCTGGAGACCAGTATTTTCTATAATGTGTTCCATGGAATACCAATCCTATAGAGTGTTAATGGATGCTATGCAAAAATAAAAAAAAAGAACAACAACAACAAAAAAAAACCCAAAACAAACAACAAACCCAAGGGGAAGGAATGCTATCATTATTTAGTCTACCTCACCCTTTACATCAAATGAATCACCAAATCCTGTGAATTGTACCTCCCAAGTATCTCCTGAACCAAGCCATTTCACTCTATTGCTGTTGCCTATCCTTGTATAAACTATCATCCTACCTCAATTTGATTATTACAACAATCTCCAGAGATGTTTCCTTGCTCACAGCCTTGTTTCCTTCCTATCCACTCCACACCCAGACTAATGTTTTACTTGCTCAAAACAATATGATCCCATTGCTCTAAGGATGAAATTCAAACTCTTTAATATGTTTACAAGGACTTACCTAGCTCTGAAGCCCCTTATCTCACCTTTCTGCTGCCTTGCTCTCTGTCAAATTGAACTCCTTTAATTTCACAAACGGACTGTGGTGTCTCTCAGCTCTGGCATTTCACAAGCTTTCATCTAAACACCATTTCCTCTGTGTTTGGGTAAAATGCTAGGCCCATACTCTTCCACTGAATTCTATTCTTCCCCAATCATAATACTCATTACACTATTAAATTTCAGATATATATTTTATACCCTCTGTTAAATTGTAAGCTCTGTGAGGCAATAACTGTAACTATTTTTTTCACCATTCATTCATTCAATTTATAAATAGCACATTTTATATTCCAGACACAGCTCTAAGGGTTGATAATTTAACATTGTAGTTGGGTAGAAAGACAACAAACCAATAAATAAATAGATTTGTAGTATAAAGTCATCAGAATAAGAAGAGATCTGAATGTGATGGTGAATGCTATTTTAAAAGCGTGGTCAGGTAAGACCTGTCTTGAGCACCAATCTGAGGATGGGTCACTTGAACAGTAACCTGAATGAAGTGAAGAAGAGAGTCTTGTGAATTACGGGGGGAGCACTATTTCAGGAAGAGGAATAGAACCTGAAGCAATGGCATGCTAGAATGTTCCAGGAACCATGAGGAGGACCAGGGAGGCTGGAATGCAAGAAGAGAGGGAGAAAGGAGGTCAGGCGAGTAGGCAGAGCCTTAGAGTATCCCTTAACTTTAGTCTCTATTCCTTCAAGTGGGGTGGAACACAAATCATTTCCCAAAATTACTTGACTGTGGACCACTTATTTATTTATGTATTTATTGGCTGCACCGTGCGGCATGCAGGATCTTAGTTCCCCAACCAGGGATCAAACCTGTGCTCCCTGCATTGGGAGCACAGAGTCCTAACCACTGGACTGCCATGGAAGTCCTGGACCACCTATTTAATGGATCCTTTTCAGGGATTGTGGTTCCATAGTTGTAGAAAGGCCTTGGTTTTCGAGAAGAGCAAGTTGGATATCACAATATCCTGGAAATTCAAGTTCAAATCCAATTCAAACATTATGATGACACAAGGGGAGGGGGTAGGATACAACAGACCTTACCTGGCTACAGGATTTCCTTTCCACTCCTAGGTCACCTTTACTTCTTTTTGTTTTCTTGGTCAAGGTGTGAAAAAACCCATTTATCCTATGGCTCAGCCAAAAGAGGCTGGACTTTTTCAAATAAATATTTTACTGAAAACTGAAGGAGACATAATCATGGAGACATAAAGGCCTAAATAATTGCAAAGACAGAGACCTCCCTGTCTTGAAGGTCTCAGAACCATGTCTTAACGCTATGGGCAGAGACTACCTGTGCTGATTCCATATTCCTTGTTGACCACATCTGCTCCCTCTTGAGACGGTCCTCCTTGCAGCTTGGGTTGGAGGAGCTCTCCTTGCACACTCTCCTGGCCGCTCTCAGGAAATGCTAAGTCCCTGGTCTGGCAGATCTGCAGATCTGTATTTTGGGTCTAATCATGCTTCTCAAGTGAGCTATGTTCATGACAATAATCTGCCTGACCCCATTTTACTTCCCAAAAGACACATTTACTTCCTGGATCCCCTGCTCTATTCAAACCATCTATTCTCCCCTGCCTCCATCCCCCCCGCCTGCCTCCCCCCCACCAATGCATGGAAGTAGATATCTCAATCTTCTCAAAGGTGATTTAGTGCCCACACAAGGAACAGTTGGCTTCATTGGTGATTCTGGATCCAAGAACTCTCACGGATCATTCTATCACTAAGCTTTAGTGCCCCTTCTTAGGCCCGCGCCAGGTTCTGTGGCATCTTTCTTTCCCACAAGTCCAGGGACTAAGCCTGTTTCTCTTTCATTTGTCACAAAGTAAATACATTTTCCTACCAGGGTTCTCTCTCCCAACCCTAACTGCAGAATCAATCAGATGCTACCTCCTCAGATAGTCACTTCTTCAAAGTTAAAAAAGTCTTTTTTCTTCTTAATTTAAGAGTTTTATTGAAAATCATGATAGGAAAATAAACAAGGGGTATCACATGAGAACACATCACACAGGCAACAAGTTGTTGACAATTCTTTCCGTTTCTGTTATGTTTCTAATACTATGGACCCCTTCTGAAATATGATACACAAGCACACTCAATACTAAGACAAGACACATTGAAATGATTGCCTTTATACCATGAGTACATATTTTTTTGTTGTTTTTTTGTGTGTGTTTTTGCGGTACACAGACCTCTCACTGTTGTGGCCTCTCTTGTTGCAGAGCACAGGCTCCGGATGCGCAGGCTCAGCGGCCATGGCTCATGGGCCCAGACGCTCCACGGCATGTATGATCTTCCCAGACTGGGGCACGAACATGTGTCCCCTGCAACGGCGGGTGGACTCTCAACCACTGCGCCACCAGGGAAGCCCCATGAGTACATATTTTTAATCCTAAATTTAAGGTCCCATCAAAGTTTGGCTTTGGTAACCAAATTTACGAGGTAGCTGGCTATTGGTCTCTTTTGTCAACTTCAACCTTACCTGGAATGGATGTAGAAGAATCAATGTTTCAAGTTTTAAAGTTCAAGTTTTCCACTGAGACAAATTTTAATTTGTGCCAAATAGAGGTCTGATAGGCGCCTCAGTAAGATACTCTGGAGCGACTATGGTTGGCCAGTGTCGGTAGCGTCTAGTAAGTGGCAGTCAGAACTGGAATCCCTCTATCCCCTATTCTAAAGTCGGTAGGCTATAGCACAGTCTCCCATGACTCCATCGTTCTATGCAGCCATCACTGTCCAGACACCCCAGCCTCTCTGCTTTCCAGCCCTCAGATGCCCTTGATAAAGAAAATATTTTTCACTTGACCTAAAAGAATCCTTTCCTGGGATTCCAGCAATCCCTCTCAATTTTTGAAAATGTGTCCTTTGTCCCTCCTGGAGATCTCTGTGGCTCTGGGCCTGGAAGTCCTTCCTTCCCCCAGATGGATTTCATTCTGATGAAATGAATTTGATTGATCAGTAAAGTGACCATCTTAATTGGTAAGACCTATACCTTGAGGTGAAACTCACTGTGCCAGGGCCTTGAAATATTATAGTGAATAAGATTTGACCTACTTATTCACTATAATATTTCAAGGCCCTGGCACAGTGAGCTCTCAAGGAGATAACAGAGAACAGAAAATAGACTCCTGGGGGGATTTGTGAAGGAGAGTGCAGGGAGGAGAGGCTGGAGAAGTAGATACTCGTAGGAAGTGTTATGCCAGTTGAGGACCTTGGTCCTTATCCTGCAGGTTGATGATGGAAAGTTATGGAAAGATTTGGTGTGGGGGAATAAACAGGCAGCACAGAGGATGTATTTAGGTGGGATAACCCAAAGGCGCAGAAAGGCAATATTGTAACAATCTAGGACATAGTTCTCAAAGTAATGTCCTTGTATCAGCAGCCTCAGCATCACTTGAGAGTTTGTTGGAAACCCAAATTTGTGGACCCCGCCCCAGAACTAATTTTTTCTAGCTTCATTGAGGTATGATTGATAAATAAAAATTGTATCTATTGAAGGTGTACAACATGATGTTTGGATACACGTGTACGTTGTAGAACAATTACTAAAATCAAGCTGATTAACATATCCATGACCTCACATAATTTGCATTTTTGTGTGTGTGGTGAGAACTCTTAATATCTACTTTCTTAGCAGATTTCAAGTGTACAATACATTATTATTAACTATACTCACCATGCTGTACATTAGATCCCCAGAACTTAGTCATCTTCTAACTGAAAGTTTGTACCCTTTAACCGGCATCTCCCCGCTGCCCCAACCCTCAACTCTTGGCAACCACCATTCTGTTTCTACTCTCTGAGTTCAGATTTTGTAGATTCCACATAAAAGTGAGATCATGCAGTATTTGTCTTTCTATATCTGGCTTATTTCATTTAGCAAAATGTCCTCCACGGTCATCCATATTGTCGCAAATGGCAGGACTTTCTTTCTTAAGGCTATGGTACATATAAACCATATTTTTCTCTACCCACTTATCCATTGATAGACACTTAGGTTGTTCCCATATCATGGCTATTGCGAATAATGCTGCTATGACCATGGAAATACAGAGATCTCTTCAAGTGCCCAGAACTATCGAATCAGAAGCTCTGAAGAGGAAACCCAGCAATCTGAGTTGTAACAAGCACTCTAGATGATTTTGATGCACGGTCGAGTTAGAGAAGTACCTGCCTAGGAAAATGTCCATGAAGAACTGAATTACGACGAGTGGTAAATGTGGAAAGGGTGGCTTGTGGTAGAAAATCATTTGGAAGGTAAAATCAAAGAGATATATATTTGATGAATTGCACAAAGAAGGTGAGTGACTCTCTGGATCTCTGCATTCTTGTCATCAGTAGGAGAACAGTTTTATAGAATCTTGGCCCGTCTGTTTCCTGCAAAATATCTAAAATATATCAAAATAAAGAAAAAAGTATTTGTAGAGAGTTGAGAGTGGTTTGATCCCTCTAAGTCCCCCATGATTCATTGTTACTTTAATGTCTGGACAGCTATCAGGCTATTTTACTTTCCCATTTCTTGAAGGTCCAACATGGGGCTTGAAATAATGAAGGACTTTACCTCCATCGAGGTCTTGCCATGTAACAAGTCTACTGTGTTCATAATTTATCCATTTAAAGGACATTCTTACTTTAAGAGCTATTTCTTGAACATTAACCATTTCAATCTTTCATTTCCTGAAATAAATAGTATTAATCATCTTGGGTTTTGCAGAAGGGGTTTTATTCTTGGAAATATTTTCATATCAATTTAAACCAATTTTCATCTTGAGTCAGATATAAAAGGCTAGGTAACCCTTCATTTCAGCTGCCTTCTCTCAAAATGTACCGGTTATTTGTACTTGTATTTCAATTTGGGATTTGTTCCTGAAAAGCCAATAATTGGATACTGGTGAAAATGTCTCAAATGAACTACAGAGCTAGAAAATCTCTCTTTCAGCCAAACCATCTCAGTTAAAGTTCTATGAACTAGCAATTCCTGTGAATATTTTAAATTTTATCACATAAACTTCAGTGGGCAATACAAAGCCATCTCATTTATCAAAGTGATGTTTCTGCTATCCTGAAAGTAAAGTCAACTTCAGAAAAGCAAATTACTTCTGTTTTAACAGTCAATGGGGTATGCATTTATCCATTGCCCTTTTCTCATATATTTAGCACATGTTTATTGAGGACCTACTATAGGCAAAGAACTTTGCTAAATCCTGTGGAGATATAAATGGATCAGGAACACAGACCTAAAGCTCACAGTCTATGGGAAAGACAGATCCCTTCTCTGCCATGGCAACCATTGTCCATACCCAGCATTTACACCAAAGAAAGTTCTTTGACCCTTGAAGCCACTTGAGTCCTCTTAACACCCCTGTGGTTTCTCTCTTGCCCGGACAGTAATTTCTAGTAAAGTCATGCAGTTTCTTATAAGACAGTGCCAGACTTATTTTAGGAGCCTTTTATAAACCTGATATAATTCGATATGGATAAACTTAAGTCCCTAAACATATACCCCAAATCTGAACAATGTAGGTAGATGACAAAAAGATGTGTTTTTAAAGTGGCAAAATAAAAAATGGCCTGAGACACACATGGATGGAAAGCTTGATACGAGTCAGTGAATTCAGCTTAGGCCACTTCAAAGTGGAATATTCAGAATAAGCAGATAATGTTTCTCTCTTTTTCTGCACTAATCAGACCACACAGAATATTAAGTTCAGTTCTGGGCACAAGAAAGAAACATTGAAGGAGTTTTCCTATTAACTAGAAAATATGGTTCTGATACATACAAAATAAACAACGTGTAATAGTCATTTTGTAAAGGTGTTCAAGCTTTCTCCATGGATAATGAGTTTGAGGAGGAGAAGATGTCCAGTCCCCCCGGCCAGTGTCATGGGTATGATATTCAGCTGGGCTACCGAGTCCTGCTCTTTTGCCACCACACATTTCCCCCTGATTTTGGCTAGCTGTCTCACAACTGAGTGACATTAGGGACAAGCTGAAGCCCTGGGAAACACTGCAAATGCACAAAGAAAAAAATTTAACCCCAGTCTAGGAAATACCATTCATTATTGGGGTTATTCAAAAGTGAGAAATTTTAACTCATCCCTTAACATGAACTTATTAAATAAATATTTGGAAAGAGAGGATGGCAGAGACAGAGAAGGGTGGAGGGAAAAGGGGAAAAAGAGGAAGAAAATGAGGAAAGTGTTTCTGAAATAATTTGTGATAATAAAAGTTGCTGACTGTGGGAGTTTTTATTGCCAGAGAGTGAGAACATAGAAGCAAAATGTCAGCTTGGCAGGAAGACGACTTTTCCCAGCGGTAGCGGTTATACTGTAAAAAGAAGGTGGATTGCAGCATTTTGCAAACAGATCGAGTTAAATGAAACAAAAAATATAAATGACTGCTTGAAGAGAAAACTTATTTACCTCATGGGAGATTCAACACTGAGTCAGTGGATTCACTACTTACCAAAAGTGGTTAAAAAGTATGTATTTTATTTTTATTTGGAAACTATAGTTGCCTTCAGAGGTTATTTTTATAGTAGAATTCTTTGCTTCCCTTTTCTGACGTTTATTATTTTTCAAAATTTGCCAAATATTTGGATTTGGGCTTTTAATAAAAAGTTAAATTTTATTTTCTTCATTCACAAATATTAACATTTTCTTCCTCTTTCTCGATGCTGATAATAAGTTCAAAATTTTGTTAAGATTTGAATGCATCTGTTAAAGTTCCCTTCCTCCCACAGGCAGCAGTGCTCTTAGAGTTAGAAGTGATCTTGGCTAGAATTTTACAAATACGTGCATTAAAAATTATATCATTATTTTCCTTTTGCTAAAAGATTTATTGATTTTTTTTCCCATCAGCGTTAAAATGTTTTGATCATCATGGAGCTGGGATCTTTAAAACACATATGCTTCTGGATGCTGAAAGACATATTTTGATTCAGTGGAAAAAGCATGGTCATCCATTTATTACCAAAAATCTGTTCTCAGTGAAGGATGAAAATTATATCCCATGGGAAATTGACCGGGTAGCAGGAGACAATGACACAGCCATTGTCATCACTCTCGGTCAGCACTTCAGGACCCTCCCCATCAAAATCTTTATCTGTAGGGCCATCAATGTTCAAAAGGCCATTGAACATCTATTCTTGTGAAGCCCAGAGATCCTGAAAACTGAAAACACCAGGGGGATGTCTCAAAATGCAGAGATGTTTAGTGACTTTCATGGTTATATTCAGAATCTTATCATGAGGGATGTTTTTGTGGATCTCAACGTGGGTATTATTGATGCCTGGGACATGACTATTGCATATAACACTGATAATGTTCATCCAGCTGATTATGTGATTGGAAATCAGATTAACATGTTCTTAAACTACATTTGCTAGAGGAAAAATACAAAAAAAGCTAGTACCAGCCATTCCCTATAGATGACCTCACTTATACTGCAAGGATGGTTTAATGCAATCCAAGGTAGGAGGAAAGAAAATAAAAATAATTTCTGTTAAAATATGTGTAACATAAAAATTACCATTTAAACCATTTTAAGTGTACAATTCAGTGGCATTAATGACATTCACAATATTGTGCAACCACCATCTTGATCTATCCCCAGAATTTTTCATCATCCCAAACAGAAACTTCGTATCCATTGAACAATAATTCCCCTCCCCCCAGGCAACCACCATTCTACTTTCTGTCTTTATGAATTAAACCATTCTAGGTAGCTCCTATAAGTGGAATTGTATAGTATTTGTCCTTTGTACTGGCTTATTCCACTTAGTGTAATGTCTTTAAGGTTCATCCACGTTGCAGCCTATGTCAGAATTCCCTTCCTTTTTTAAAGCTGAATAATATTCCATTGCATTATGTGTATATCACATTTTGTTTATCCATTCATCTGTTGATGGACACTTGGGTTGTTTCCATCTTTTGGATATTGTGAATAATGCTACTCTGAAGAGGAAACCAAATTTGAAAGATTGTTTCCAGTACTGAGTATGATGACAGAACAGCAAAACATCATCATTCATAGTTTGATTTTAAGAAATGTAAGGCCTGGAAAGGAGCAGTCTAAATGATTCAAGTTTACAGAAAATGTGAAATGTAGGAGAAAACTTAGTGAAATCATAATGACAGTCTTTGTGCTTAAGATAATTATTTGAAATTTGGTAAACAGTTTTTCTCTAGATTTCAGTAAAATCAGGGATCACAGTCCAAACCCACAAACTCATTGAGACAAACCAACTAGTATTATGTCAATGTACAGACCCTACAACCCTGGTTCTTGCTGATCTTAAAAGTATGAGATGAGATCCCCTCCAGAGGACCTCAAATGACTTTATAAGCTTTGTCTCTAAACTGTCCTCTCAGAATAAAAGTATCCTCCATTTCTATTAATATACTTGAGGTCACATGAGTGGAAATATTGTTACTCCAGGGTGATTTCTTTGTTTGGACTGTGTTTCTTAGGGAGAGGAAGTGAAATTATAGTACTGTAACATCAGTATAAAGGTCAATCCATAAAGCTTAGGACGAGGCTCCTCTAAATAAGGGAACACACATTAGAAATCTTTTCTTTTGGTTCTAATTCTTCGCCTAGGAAACTTTCAAAATAAACCTAATCGTTCTTCCAATCATTGCACTCTTAAATGCTTATATGACTTATCATTGTCCCACCAAAGTTACCTTAAGTTTGTTTAACCTAGTTCTGAGTTGATAGAGTTTCCAGTTTTGTTACCATTACTCTTCTCTGATTGCACTGAAGTGTGTCTGTGTCATTCCACAGCATGTTTCTACCCCATCTCTCTCCTCAACAAATTGAATGCTCTAATTTAAATGTGATAAATAAGCATCGAAAAATGAGGGTCTATTACTTCACTTGTTCTAAAGCTGAACTGTACAATATTATAGCCATTAGTCACATGTGGCTGTTTAAATTAAAATTAAATTAAATTAAAAATCATTTCCTTGGTTGCACTAATCATATTTCATGTTCAGTAGCCACATGTGGCTAGTGGTACTGTACTGACAGCACAATATTTACTTACATTTGTTTCTGGAGACTATTTTTTAACGTTTTGTTGTAGTATTTGAATGTGTTTTTAATAATAAGGCCAATGATATATTGTTGTTTTTTACGGTGAGTAAAAGAATTATTAAATGTTGCTAAGTGTCAAACTCTTGACTTTTAAGCCATTTTCTTCTGGTTCAGTCTTTTAAAGAAATCCTGGTATCTATATAGTTCATAATTCTTTGGCCTTGAAGTGATAGCCTCAGATTATTACAGATATTGACTATGTTGCTTGTGTATTTACAAGACTTGTGCAAGCCATTTGAAATGTAAAGATGTTCTTTACTGGTATTATCAAGTCTCTTTCAAAAGCCCATGTATGTACAAGGAATGAAACTAGAAATCAATAACAAAAGGAAAACAGGAAAATTCACAAATACATGGAAATTAAACAGTGGACTTTTTTTTTTAACATCTTTATTAGAGTATAATTGCTTTACAATGGTGTGTCAGTTTCTGCTTTATAACAAAGTGAATCAGTTATACATATATATATGTCCCCATATCTCTTCCCTCTTGCATCTCCCTCCCTCCCACTCTCCCTATCCCACCACTCTAGATGGTCACAAAGCACTGAGCTGATCTCCCTGTGCTATGCAGCTGCTTCCCACTAGCTATCTATTTTACGTTTGATAGTATATATATGTCCATGCCACTCTTTCACTTTGTCACAGCTTACCCTTCCCCCTCCCCGTATCCTCAAGCCCATTCTCTCTTAGGTCTGCATCTTTATTCCTGTCTTGCCCCTAGGTTCTTCTGACCATTTTCTTTCTTTCTTTCTTTTATTTTTTAGATTCCATATATATATGTTAGCATACGGTATTTGTTTTTCCCTTTCTGACTTACTTCACTCTGTATGACAGTCTCTATGTCCATCCACCTCACTACAAATAACTCAGTTTCATTCCTTTTTATGGCTGAGTAATATTACATTGTATATATGTGCCACATCTTCTTTATCCATTCATCTGTTGCTGGACACTTAGGTTGCTTCCATGTCCTGGCTATTGTAAATAGAGCTGCAATTAACATTTTGGTACATGACTCTTTTTGAATTATGGTTTTCTCAGGGTATATGCCCAGTAGTGGGATGGCTGGGTTGTATGATAGTTCTATTTTTAGGTTTTTAAGGAACCTCCATACTGTTCTCCATAGTGGGTATATCAATTTACATTCCCACCAACAGTGCAAGAGGGTTCCCTTTTCTCCACACCCTCTCAAGCATTTATTGTTTCTAGCTTTTTTGATGATGGCCATTCTGACCGGTGTGAGATGATATCTCATTGTAGTTTAAACAATGGACTCAAACAATTACTGGATCAAAGAAGAAATCACAAGGGGATTTAGAAAATATTTGGAGGCAAGTGAAATAGAAACCACTATATGTCAAAACTTATGCAATACAGTGAAAGCAGTGCTAAGAGAGAAGTTTATTGTGGTAAATATTTACACTAAAAAAAGAAGGAAGTTCTCAAATCAACAAACTAAACCCAAAGTGAGGAGAAGAAAGAAAAGCATAAGGACTAGAGCAGAGATAAATGAAAGAGGTAAAAGGAAAACAATAGAGAAAAAATCAACAAAAGCAAGAGTTGATTTTTTTTTGAAAATATCAAAAAAGTTGAAAAGTGCTTAGCCTGACTAAGAAAAAAAGAAGAATCAAATGAAGTTAGAAAGGAAAGAGAGGACACTACAACTGATGTTACAGAAATAAAAAAGATTATGAGACTGCTATGAACAATCATCAACCAACAAGTTGGACAACCTAGAAGAAATAAGTAAGTCCCTAGAAACATACAACCTACCAAGACTGAATCATGAAGAAATAATAAATCTGAACAGACCTGTAACTACGCTGAACACAAACAGTTCTTTAAAGCACTAATCAAAAACTTCTCAACAAAGAGAAGCCCAGGACAAGATGGCTGAACTGGAGAATTCTACCAAAGATTTAAAGAAGAAATAATACCAATTCTTCTCAAATTGTCCCAAAGTATAAAAGAGGAGGGAACATTCCCTCTGAGTGTTCAATGAAGCCAACATTACCAGATACCAAAACCAGACAAAGAGACAACAACAATGACAACAGAAACCACTACAGATCAATATCCTTGATGAACAGTAATACAAAAATCCTAAACACAATAGTAGCAAACCAAATTCAACAGCATATTAAAAGAATCATACATCATGATCATATATCATTTATATCTGGAAACAAGGATAGTTCAACATAAAAAATCAATCAGTGTAATGTACCACACTGATAAAAACTTGATTTTCTCAATCAGTGCAGAAAAACTATTTGACATAATTCAACACAATTTCATGATAAAAACATTAAACAAACTAGGAATAGAAGGAAACTACTTCAACATAATAAAAGCCATATTTGAAAAGCCCACAGCTAACACCATATTCAACATGGAAAGACTGAAAGCTTTTCCTCTAGAATCAGGAACAAGGCAAAGATTCAACATAGTATAGGACATTCTAGCCAGAGCTATTAGATAAGAAAAAGAAATAAAAGGCATACAAATTGGGAAAGAAGAAACAAAATTATCTCCATTTCCAGATGACATGATCTTATATATAGAAAATCCTAAAGATTCTACAAAAATACCTGTTAGAACTAATAAACAAATTCAGCAAAGTTGTAGTATACAAAAATCAACACTCAAAAATCAGTTGCAGGCTTCCCTGGTGGCGCAGTGATTGAGAGTCCGCCTGCTGATGCAGGGGATGCAGGTTCGTGCCTCGGTCCGGGAAGATCCTGCATGCCGCAGAGCGGCTGGGCTCGTGAGCCACGGCCGCAGAGCCTGCACGTCCGGAGCCTGTGTTCCACAACGGGAGAGGCCACAACAGTGATAGGCCCGCAAACCGCCCCCCCAAAAAGAAAACAGTCCTATTTACTATAGACTCAAAAAGGAATTAAATATTTTGGAACAAACTTAATCAAGGAGGTGAAAGACTTGTACACTAAAAAATACAAAACATTGTTAAAAAAAATTCAAAGAGGTTACAGATAAATGGAAAGGCATTACATACTTGTGGATTGGAAAACTTAATATCAAAATGTTCATACTTCCCAATGCAATCTACAGACTCAATGCAATACTTATCAAAATTCCAATGGTTATTTTTTTGTGGAGATAGAAAAAAATTCTAAAATTCATATGGAATCTCAAGGGACCCTGAATAGCCAAAACAATCTTGCAAAAAAAAAAAGTTGGAAGACTCAGACTTCCTGATTTCAAAATGATACTACAAAGCAGTAATAATTAAGGTGGTGTGGTACTGGCATAAAGATAGATATATAAGCCAATGGAACAGGATAGAGAGTATAGAAATAATCCCTTGCATATATGGCCAAATGATTTTTACCAAGGGTGCCAAGCCTAAACAGTAGGGAAAGAACACCAAGGGTGTTGTGGAAACTGGATGTCCACATACAACACAATGAAGTTGGACCCTTACCTTACACTGCATACAAAAATTAACTCAAAATTGATTAAAGACCTAAACTATTAACCTTCTAGAAGAAAACATAGGGGAAATCTTTAGGACTTTAGATTTGCCAATGATTTTTTGATGTGACACCAAAAGCACAAATAACAAAATAAACAGACAAATGGGACTATACCACGAACTTAAAAACTTATGCATGCCAAAGGAAACAATGCATGAAAAGATAGTCTAAAGAATGGGAGAAAATAATTGTAAATCACACATCTGACAAAGATTAATATCCACAATATATAAGGAATAGCTACAACTCAAAAAAAAAAAAAAAAAAAACAACCCTGATTATAAAGCGGGCAAAGGATCGAGGCTAGAGTCACGCTTGGGTATCAGCCATTGTCTTAGTGTGCTAGAGTCCTCAAAGAGTAGCTGCTGACCTTATTCACTGGCTGTGGCCCTCATGGCATAGTCAGTCACCAGGTTAGTGACATGCATCAGAGAAAAATAATGGGCAAAGGAATCGAATAGATATTTCTCCAAAGAATATATACGAATGTCCAATAAGCATATGAAAAGATGCTCAACATCAGTGATCATTAGGGAAATGCAAATCAAAACCAAAATGAGACATCACTTCACACCTATCAGGATGGCCACTATCAAAACAAGTGTTGGTGAGGATGCAGAGAGAAGTTGGAACTCTTGTGCACTCTTAGTGGGAATGTAAAATGGTGCAGTTATTGTGGAAAACAGTATGGAGGTTACTCAAAAAATTAAAAATAGGTTTACCATATGACCCACTGATCCTGTTTCTGGTTATATCCAGAAGGACTGAAATCAGGATCTCAAAGAGATATGTGCACTCTCACGTTCATTGCAGCATTATTCACAATAGCCAAGATGTGGACACAATCCAAATGCGCACCAGCAAATAAATGACTAATGTGATATATACACGCAATGGAACATAATGGAAGTCTTAAGAAAAAAAGGAAATCCTGTCACATGCTACAACATGGATGAACCTCAAAGAAATTATGCTAAGTAAAATAAGCCAGTCACAAAAGGACACATAGTGTATGATTCCACGCATATGAAGTATCTAAAGTAATCAAAATCATAGAAACAGAAAGTACCAATGTGGTTACCAAGGTGGGAGGAGAGGGAACCAGTATTTAGTGGGTGTAGAGTTCTGGTGTCGCAAGACAGAAGTTCTAGAGACCTGTTATACAACAATGTGAATATACTTAATGCTACTGAACTGAACATTTAAAAATGGTTAAGGTGGTAAATTTAAGGTTATGTGTTTTTTATCTGACGTATGTTCTTTCCCTTTCATAGCAAATAAACAATGTTGAGATCCAGAGCAGTTCATTTCTTTGCTTAACATGTTAAAATGAAATAGTCTCAGTTGCTCAGTAGTTGTTAGTGACTTGAATTCTTAATTTTCTTTCATAATAAGTCAACATTAGGAGGCATATTGTTAAAAAAGAAAACTGTTCTGTTAGTAAAGCAGCATGTGAATTGGCTTCAGGTAAAGTCTTGTTGCACACATAGCTGCTGTCTTAGTAGGAGTAATCCCAATGCCCTTTTCCATTCTACACCACAGCTCACAAAATAACTTATATGAAAATTCTTCCTCTACAGCACGTTTTCAATGACAACCAGAAGCAAAAAATCATCAAGTGCTTCAGCCTCTTAGAAATGCTGCACAGATGCCAAGAGCTTATCATACCCCACATATCAATCACTTCAACTTACTGTAAAGCAAAATGTGTTCTAATATATACCATACAATTCACATTATATGCTATTGATATTGTGTTTGCACAAGAGTATCATTTGACAAAGGAATTTTGCCAACAGTTCCATCTGATTTAGCACTAACCATATTTGTCATTAACTTGTGGTTGGCTTTATAAACTTCTCATCAGTGGTTTGACATGTACCTTTTTTCATTATCAGGAGTTCAATGCTGAATGATACCTTAGTAATTCTAATCTTTCCTTTGACTTCATTGATAAAATTCATCAAGTTTGTACTGGAAGGCAATATTTTGTTCCTACTCTGGAAAAAAGCTGATTGCTTTAGCAGAGAGGTGACTGTGCTTTCTCTGATGATCATATAAAATCTTTAATGGCTTTAGTCCTCTGTGTTAGGAGCTTTTTTTATATATATAGGTGATAGAAATCCACCTCAAAGTAGCCTAAGGAGGGTGGGAAGGAACGTATTGACTCATAACTAAAAAGTACAGAAAAGGCAGAAAAATTGAGGAATGTTGCCTCCAGATGCTTAAAGAGCATTGTTAGGACTCTGTCTCTCCCTTAACACCTCTTGGCTCTGTGTTTCTCTGGTGGTTTCATTTTCAGGCAAGATGTTTACATGTGATAGCTGAAAGGTTGCATGATCCTTGTGACTTGGGATCCCAGAAGAATAGAACCCTCTTCTAGTGTCTATATATAGATAAAAAACATAGAGAAGACTCTGGTTGTCCTGTTTAGGTCACATGTCCATGTTGGACCCAATGACAGTGGCCCAGGGTATAAATGATTTTGATTATCAAGCCTAGACCATATGCCCACACTTATGGCCAGATTCTATTGCTAGAAGTGAAGGAAAGAATATAAACACAACATATTTTTCTTTTACTGCAGATGTATTTTATTAACATCTTTATTGGAGTATAATTGCTTTACAATGGTGTGTTAGTTTCTGTTGTATAATAAAGTGAACCAGCTATACATAAACATATATCCCCCATCTCCTCCCTCTTGCATCTCCCTCCCACCCTCCCTATCCCACCCCTCTAGGTGGTCACAAAGCACCGAGCTGATCTCCCTGTGCTATGTGGCTGCTTCCCACTAGCTATCTATTTTACGTTTGGTAGTGTATATATGTCCATGCCACTCTCTCACTTCCTCCCAGCTTCCCCTTTCCCCTTCCCCGTGTCCTCAAGTCCAGTCTCTACAACTGTGTCTTTATTCGTGCCCACTGCAGATGTATTTGATGAAGTCTCATAAAAAATAATAAAAATAAAAAATAATACCCAAGGGGCAAATAGATTACTGATTCTGTAAAATTTAATTATCAGAGATTCGTGGTTGTATTTTTTTGTACTTTCTTTTTTACTTAATTGCATAAAATCACCACATTCGCAGATATTTGGAAAGAAGCTCTTCACTTTATGTCTAAAATTATTTTGAGTTGAAGTATTTGTCACTAATTTTCCCACTACATTTAATTTCAATAATCCACTCTTAAACCTTGAGTTATTTATTTGTGTAGTGAGAATCTAAAATTATATAATAGAAACCAATAAAATATAAATTTAACATAAACAAAAATACTCTGAAATGATATAAAAATATGTTCATGAATCCCAAACTGCACCATGTTAACTGAATATTAGTCAAAATTCAGTGACCAAACAGACCTTATGACTCATGCACCACCTTTGAGTAAGAGATTTTTATTAAGAATATGGAGAAATTTGGGGAAAATCATAATTTTGCCTGATAATTATATCAAGTCTTTCATGGCTTTAGTCCTCTCTATTAGACAAGACTTTCTTTAAACGGGTGACAGAAATCAACCTCAAACTAGCCTAAGGAGGGGTAGGATAAAATGCATTTCATTTCAAATCTATGAAATATAAGTAAAGAAAATATCTAAGTGTTTTTCTTTGAGAACTACTCAAACACCTCCTGACCTCTTGCTAAACTACCACAAGCCACACTCTGAGAATTAGTGCTTTCTCCTACAAGGGTATTTTCAAAGTCGCCTCCTCCAAGAGCTTGGGTACCACAACTATTTGTGAAGCTTATAAAAGACGTTGATTGACAGACTTAATTCTGACTAACCAAATAAGGCTTTTCCTGGGGGATGCTCAGAAGTCTCTATTTTTAAATAGTCACTGTAACATACCCATCTTGGCATCTGGCAAGGGGATTAATTTAGGAATCACACCCTAAAGTATTCTCTCTCCACTCTATTCCCTGAGGTCAAGCCACTTAACTTGTCCATTTGCCCTGTCTGTATCCCTCCTCGGTTCTCATCTAAACCTATCACATGGCTGAGTCCTCACCACAGGATACTGTGGGAAGCAGTCCCCCAAAGAGGTAACTCATGATCCTTGTGGAAGTTTTATCAGCAGGTAGGAAAGGAAAAGCAGCTTTAGTGGGGCCTGATCACCAGGCAGTTTGTCTCTACCCTCACCTGCTCTGGATCCAATTAAACTAGTTGTCTATGCCTCCTCTTCTACTGCACTTCATGAAAAAAAGAATTCTGGTGCTCAAGGAAGGTCACTCCATTTCCTACATAAAAGTTACCCTAGGAATAGGGGAGGGGTGATGAGGGATGAAATAAAAATGCTCTGAAATATAGGTGAGTATATATTTCTTGTCTCTTCTATGCATCTCTGTCTTCATTATCAGGGTCTCAGATATATTACACAATATGTCCTTCCTGTAAAGTACAACCTGGGCAGAGAAATAAGTAAGTGGCACTTTTCAAGGATTTGGCCAGCATATATTGAGATGCAAGCTGAGGGCTTCCTGGTGGCCAAGCAGGGAATGGTCAGTGCTGCTTCTATAGTCTTAAGCAATTCAGCTCTGACCCCCAAGCTGCAAATCTCACTAAGCCAAATGAGAGCTCTGTGATTGAAAAGATCTTCCCTACTCAGAAGGCTGTTTGGTATCAGGTCATTGTCACTAGGTTATACACTTAGGGAGGAGGTAGGTGGTGTTCCATACTTTAAGCAGTTGGTGAAAGTATTCCTTCCACCTGCAAAGAGCCCTTTCAATAAGGAGAATGGAAATAAATAAATAGGTTCTGCCTTTTTGCATATCTGCTGTTAGGTTAGGAATCAGCAAATTGATGGCTGTCAGCCAAACCCAGCCAGCAGCCTGTATTTATACAGCCTGGGGGACAGGGGCTAAGTATGGTTTTTGCCTTTTTAGGTTTGTAAAAATAAAACAAAGAAGAATATATGACCCACAAAGCCTAAGATAGTTACCATCTGGCCCTTTACTGAAAAATTTGCTGACCTTTGGCTTAGAGTCCTTTTAGACTGGTGTACCTGGTAACTTCCTGGCTGGCCCCCCTCTTAATTGGACTCTCCCTGGACCTACCATGAAGACCAACGGAGAGTCATTTCTGACCTAGTTCACATACCTGTCCTCCATTTACCAAATCCCACTGGTGTGCAAGTAAATGTTCAACAACCAGCAATCAGAACAAAAAAGCCCTGATTTGTAGCATCTGCCGGTTTCTGTGGTGTAAATACTCCCCTCCACGGCTGGTTTCAAGCTACCAGCATGATGTTACTGAGCACAGAATTGGGAAGAAAGGCACACATCAGATCTCACTAGATGGTAGGAGCTGACTCCAGCAACTACTGCCCAGTTCTGAGAGGTGTGAGGCATCTGGAGTACTGGAAAAAGAATCATTCCCTGGTTAAATATTCTTAAATTCAAATCAAGTCATCACTACTTAACTAGTTGGATGACCTTCAAAAATTCACTTAACGAGCTTGTTTTTTCGTGTGCAAATTTGAAATAATGCGACATTATTATCTCAGAGAGAAGGATTTGGGAAGAGTGAGAATAGGTACAAGCAAACATACCACACAGCATTTGGGACACACCTTCCCCACTTTTCCTCCACTGGCCCCATAGTAGGGTGGAGGTTTCCTCTTCCCTTCTCCATCTTCTCTACAGCTCACTCTGCTTAGGCCAGGACTGGATAGGAGTCCAGTGGACCCTCCTTCTGGGTCTGTTGTGGAGGTGTTTGGGCCCCAGGAAAAGTTTGAGGTCTGAGAGAGTTGGCTGGGGCCTTATGAGCAGGACAAGCGTAAAACTTTGGGTGGGTTGTCCTGAGGATGTCCTTCAAAAGAGAAAATAGTCACTGGATTCCACTTTAAGGGCTGAGTTCCAGTCTTATTTGGCTCTGTATCTACCATGGCTGGCACAATTGCATGGAAATAGGAGCCATTCAATATATAATTGCTGGATGAGCGAGTGAATGCTGATTGTATCTGCCAATAAATGAATGCAATCCTGATCAAATACTGCTTAAGAGACTGGGCTGTGAATAGTCTGAATTTGAATACAGCTTTGTCCCTTACAAGCTCTGTATCTTTGGACAACTTACTTAACCTCTCTGGACTTCAGTTTCATCATCTATGAAACAGATAATAGTATCTACTTTCAAGAACTGATTTAAAGTATTTACTAAAATAAGTCTGGAACAATATAAGTGCTCAACAATGTAAGCTATTATTATCTTTCTCATCAAAGTCAATGTTAACAACTAACACTCATTGATACCCCCTATGCCTCATGCTCTTCTTTTAATCTATTAGTCGGTTCATCATTTCAAGGAAAGGAGGCCACAATACAATAGAAACACTCTAATATGTCATGATGCCTAATTTTAATAGAACAGATTCATTGTAGCCAAATATTTCTATTCTTTTGGTCTCTCATGCTCATCCGATTTAAGAAGCAAAGGCTGTGATGAAATCAAAACAAGTCTGAATTATAGCAGCAAAAGGTGTTAAATCCTGATGCCCACTCTTGCCTCTGAAATGTTCTCTGCCTCACAGACATGTCTGCTCTTATCTCATCTATGTCACTATTCTTAATTCTTAGACTTTATACCTTGGGTAAGATATAGGAGAGATAATGGTTAAGAAACAGAATGTTCTTCTGTAAATATTATGATATGGTCATTTTGATGCTTTGTGGAACCGGTAGTATGGGGTAGCATTCAACTTTTAGCCTTTATTTCTCCCAGTAACTAATGTGAGAAATGAATCTTCTCCCAGGATGGCCAGCCTTCACCCCACACCTGGACATAGTCTCATTCCTGACCTCTTAGATAAAGTCTAAGAATTAAGAATAGTGACATAGATGAGATAAGAGCAGACATGTCTGTGAGGCAGAGAACATTTCAGAGGCAAGAGTGGGCATCAGGATTTAACATCTTTTGCTGCTTTGTAGTCCAAATATTTTACTAATGCCAACTTTATTGTGGGCAACTTGCTGTTAAATCCTGCAATTAATCTTTGGTTTATAATTAAGTAACTGGATTTAGATTTTGGCTTAAATTTGTGGCTTTCTTGCTTTTGAGTTGGGCTGTACCTCGTGTAACAACTGGCACCATAAAATACCCAATGTCTTGAACCACTTTGGCTTAGGACAATTGCCTTGCTCCATTAGCAAAACAGTAGACAATATTCTGGGAAATGTGGCATAATTCTTCAAATTTTCATCCATAAAAATAGAAGAAATAATCCTTATTGATGTCACTAGTGGAAAAAAGTATAACAGAATCAAAGGCCATGTCAAAACTAAGAAATGAATCAAGAGTCGGACATGGAATAAAGTAAGGGCAAGGTAACTCTCAGAGTTGGGACTTGCAGATAGGTTACAGGTGATGGATGAATTTGGTAGCAATTTTACTCACAATAAAAGCTTTTGAAAGAACCAAGCTAGTCTGCCTCTGTTTCTTTCTTTCTCTCTCCCTCTCCCTCACCCCTTTCCTCCCTCTCTCTCCCCTCTCTTTCTCTGTTTCTCTCTTTTTGTCTCTGTCTCTCTGACTCTCTCTCTCCTCCCTTTTGGTGGACAGGGATATGTAAATGTCAAAATGTAGCCTAAAACCAACTTTTAAAAATTTTATCTACATTCTAAAAATGGTCCTGAGGTTATTTGTGTTTGCTTTTTGATTTACTTATATCCAATACTTTTCCATCCCTGCAATGTCTGACATTTCTTAACAGTTCTTTTCCTAGTCCCCTACACTCAATATCACACACTATCCTTTTTACGTTGGAAGGTAATTCTGAGTTCACCTCTCTCCTGATTTTTTTTTTGCAGGCTTCTAGCAGCCATGAATAAACTTCCACATGTAATACTTAACTCTTTTTATAAAAAGAAATTGTACAATAAAAACTGAGGTCCCCTTCCATTTAGGGGTCCGAAAAGGAATTCAAGGGGCTCTCACTGGTCAAATGTGGGGCAATGTGAACTCCGAAAAGAATGACTGCAATTGTTTGAAGCACATTGAATATGTAAAAGTCTCCGAGTTTATGGGACAGAGGGAGAGGGAGTGAGAGAGAGAAGAAATCTCATTTATCATCACTGGAGGTAGGAAGCACAGAAACACCTTACTCTAAATGTTGATAATTAAAGTTAAAGAATTCGCATTCATCTTGCTTTTCCTGTGTGAATTATATTCAGGGAAATCAAAGAGCTTGAACTGATGAAGGAAAGTTCTACTTAACAGAATTGTTCCAGGGAATAAATGTGGAAAGAATTAGAAAATCACCAGCTTTTAAGCTCCCAATGAATTTGTCTATTTAGATAATAATTATTAATAGATGCTAAAGTAATTACAGATATTCACAAAGTGCCCAAACATTGCCCCACAAATTACTTACTGGCTGTAAGAGGAAAGTGCATCTACATAATGGGGAAGTCAGCCTGCCACCACCCAAACCCACTCAGCATCACTACAAGCGGGACAGTAGGCAACTACATGCCTTCTGAACACGTCATGCAACATGAAGTGTTTTTGTCCAAAATGTTGAACCAGAATCTAATTGAGCCTTCAGATCTATTTCTAGTTTATAGGAAACCTAGAAGTGTAATGAAACAAATTAACTAACACCTTGGGGAAGCAATAAGAAAATTCAGAAGATGGGTTATTCTGCAGAACAACTGCCTCATTTTTCAACAAGTCAATGTCAAAAAAGCAAAGGAAGTTGTGAGATAACTGTTCTAGACTAAAAGAGATTTAAGATGTAGAATGGTGGTTGCCAGGGGTGGGGGGTGGAGCAATGTGAAGTTGTTCAGTGGGTATAAAGTTTCAGTTACACCAGATGAATAAATTCCAGAGAACTTCTGTACAATATCATGCCTATAGTTAATCCTACAACGTGCAATTAAAAAATTAAGAGAGTAGATCTCATGTTAACACACACACACACAACACAAACTAAACAAAAATAACCAATTTGCACAAGGAAACTTTTAGAGGTGATGGATACGTTTATTACGTTGATTTTGGTGATGGCTTCATGAGTGTTACACATTTTGTTCCAGATAAATTTATAAAGTCTAGTCGAAACAACCCCCATTATCCTCTGATCTAATTCACTCTGACTTGTTTTTTAAAGATGACTTGTTTTTCTGCTTAGTTGCATATCCACACCTGGTATTTTTCTCTTTTAAGAACACTCCCCTTTACACTCCCTTCTTTGTAAGCATTCTTCATTCCAGAGAGAAGGTCACAGTTCGATAATCTTGAGAACCACAGAAGCCCATCACAAGACCAAGTCCTGACGGTCTCCAGATGATCTCTGGATGGAAGGAATGCAGGCCCTGCACGTACCCTGATCTTAATCAACAGCCCTGTTCCCTGAACCATTACTATAAGACTCCTCAAAACAGTCCCCTTCCCCGGGCTGGGACACACAGTTTTGAGTGCATTAGCCTGCTGTGGCCCCTCTTTGCCTGGCAAAGAAATAAAGCTATTCCTTTCTGCTTCACCCAAAACTTTGTCTCCGAGATTCAATTTGGTGCTGGTGTACAGAGACCAGAATTCGGTCACAATATGTCCAAGCTTAAATTGTACACATTAAATATTTACAGTTTTTTGTATACCAATTTTACATCAATAAAACTGTTTAAAGAAAGAAAATTTTAAGAGTTGTAAGATCCAATTATTAAAATGTATGATTATTTATTGAATCCTGGCTTGAACTTGTAACAGATGTTTTGGGGACAATTGGGGAATTTTGAATATGAACAGGATACTTGATAGAACTAAGATAATACTGTAAATCTTGTCGGGAATGATAATGGCATTGATCTTAAGTAAGAAATGCCATGTTTTAAAAAGGAGAGGCATACATACACATTTGGAAATTAAGTTTCATTTGTCTGACATTTACTTTAAAATACTTTTGCCAAAACAAAACAACTGGAAAACAAATGGGACAAAACTAAATAAATGGAAAAAATGTAGTAAAATTCTAATCATTGTTAAAACCAGATGATAGGCACCTGAGAATTAATTATATTAGTCCATTCTACCTATTTATATAAATGTTTGAAAATGTTCAATAAAAAGTGAAAAAGAATATGAGGGTCCATAATCCCTTTGTTACAAGGAAATGGATTAAGTCACATCCATCATTGCTTTTCTCGTGGTGAGTTGAAATCCACAATAAAGGTAGTAAATCTGGCAGAATTTCCAATGAAATTGCTGTGATTATAGGTACATATAGTCATTAGTGTAACTGAGATGTTCAGGCTTCATTTATCTGTGACAAAAATTACATGTCACAAATCCTATTTTTAAAAAATTTGAAATAAAGATATATATAACACATATATACATTAAAACAAGGCTAAGTACAATAGAATGGTATCACATGGAATACCACTCCCTCCAAAGAGTTAATTATTTCTGTTTTAGGTTGGCAGGTGGTATACCATACATTTAAGTTCATACTTCTTATTGATTATACTGACATTAGATGGAATTCATTGAGTTGTTATTGGGAAAGATGAGGAATCTAGATCACTTCCAGCTTCTTTCTTCCACTCTAAGATTTGTTCCTTATATTACTACTTTTAGTGCTTCTGTGGATTGTTTTTTTTATTACGTTAGATAATACAGTCAAACCTCTATTTCATGTTAGATCACCTGTAGTCAGTATGTCTTCACTGCCAGCAGGTACGATAAATAATAATACGTCACTACTTCTTCCTTCCTTTCACCCCCTCTCCCAACCCAACCAAAGAAATGGCAGAAATAATATTTTTAATGAATAAATTAATAACAATTTTAGGAAACAAGGAAGAGAACCAATAGCAGATGGAAAATTTTTGAGCATTTTCTGAAAGTCAGAAAACAATGTCACTCCTCAGGGGTATGGGAGGCAGCAGCTTAGTGCAGAAGAAGCTTGGGTGCCATGGATCCTGGGAGGTGGGGGAGCTGTCTGGTTGTGCCTTTGTTCTTCTCTACATTGCTTTGGGTGGACTTTTGCCCATTCTGTCATCACTACAGGTATGAGTCAGGGGTGGCAGTGCCCATAAGAACCATTGGATCCACTTGGTCAGGGAAAGTGTTTAGAAGAGTTACACACAGTTTCTGCCTCCCCAGACCTGGTGGAGGGCCTTCAGAGTGAGTGCATCCAGCCTCATGTGACCACCTGACACAGGGCTCAGCCTGCTTCCGGTGGCTGTGGCTGCTGGGGGTCTCGGGCCACAGCGTGCATGTCACGTGTCTCCTCTCAAGCAGTTTCCTGGCCTTGCTCCTCGGCTGAGAACCTCTCAAGACAAGTAGTCTGTGGTCCCAGCCCTCTCTGATGCCATCTCCTCCCCCCCAACCACAGGTCCTTCTGGAAGCCCCATACTTCTCATTGGTATCTGAGTGGCTCTCCCCTAATGAAGGTGACACACTAGAGACAGCCTGGCTGTGACAGCTATGAGTGAGCCTGTGCCCCGTGTCTGACCCCCCATGGCTTTGCACTGTTCCTGACAAAGGAGGAAGCCTGCAAGGTCAAGTGGCTGCCCAGGATGCCCAGGGTGAGTTCAGGCCATGGGGGGCCTGGGGAGTTGACTGCATACCTACCACTTATGAAAGATTTTTAGTATTGATATTATTTCTCTTCCCATAATCACCCCTGAGGGAGGTAGTAAGATCATCCCATTTTACTGATGAGAAAACTGACACAGAAGGAGGTTAAATAATCTGCCCCAAATCACAGCAATGATCAGTAGCTTGGACCAGATTTGAGAGGTCTGACTTTAGAGTGTTTTCCTTTAACGACTGTATTTCCTGCCCATGAATAGAATTAAGATAGAGGATTAAGTAGAAAAGAGAAAGGCATGCCAAAAGAAAAAAGAAATAGAGGGTACAAAATAATGGTATCCCAGAAATGTGAGCAGCATAGAGGAAAAGTTTGACTAGAAGGAGATAGTATTAAAAAGAGGAGGAGATAGGAAGGAAGTGGAAAGAAAGTCTGCAGTTTCAACCCTTGTTTATATACTGTACCTGGAAGATCCCTGTTCTTGCATTTATCAGCAAAACTTCTATTTAAGCTTAATTTTCCTACATAGTTTAAGGAGTTCTGTTTATGAGACAACACATCATTCCCTAACCTTTATAGAAAATTTGCAATTTATTTAAGAATTGCGAGGAGGAAAGGAAGGAAAGAAGGAAGTGAAAAGAAGAAAGGAAGGGAGGGAGAGAAAAAAAAGGAAGGAAAGCATGGAAGGAAGGGAAGAGGGAGGGAAGGATTACTAATTTTTGAAATCCCAAAGTGTGGAAAGCATAGAGTTGGAAAAGTGTTACCAAAAACACAGTAATAAATGATCCATTTGGTCAGGAAGAGGGAGAACAATTCAAGGTTACATCATATGGCAAGATTTCCTGAGGGCTTCAGAAGGAAAGAGTCTCACAATGGATTTTGTACGCAGTTATTAATTCCCCTGGGCATGTACCAGCTATATCCCCAAATCTGAGTTATCTTCATAAGGTGATTTACTTTGGCCTGCCCAGAGAGATTGTTATGAAACTGGATTAAAACATCTAATATAGTGAGTAAGCAAACATTTCCTAGCTTTACAAAGTCTTTGGGGGGCAAGGAAGGGGTCACAAAAATGATCCAGGCAACTAGTACAAACATCAGTATGGAAGATAATGTATGTTTCCTTCCAGTGTACAATACATGGTATGAATCTTATTATAGGTAAATATGAAAGAAATTTCATGAACAATTACAAGTAACATGACACCCCTTGGTGCTGACACTGCCCCTTTCCATTAGATCTCTTGTGCTCAGAACCCTCTCCTGACTGGTTCCAAGTTCTTCCCAGTTCTTCCCAGCTGTCATCTCTTTGTAGCTCTGAATTTATCAACAATGCTTTCTATAGAAGGGGAAAATGAGAAACGAAGAAACTTCCTAAATTTCCTCTAGAAAAATAAAATGTCAAACTGGTTGGAGACAACATACACAATCCTAAGGATGAGAGACCATTATTATCTCCATTTGACAGATGAGGAACCGAAAATTCAAATAGGATAAATAAAATAGTCAAGGTCACATGAAGGGCAAGTCAGTAACCTGAGATTTAATCCCAGATCTGTACAATTCCTAACTCAGACCTTAACCACAACACTGTTCTGTTTCTCATGCCATTATGACAGCCCACTTCCCAGTTACACTCAACCTTGAGTCAACTGCAGAGTGGAAGTCTCTTTCCCCTTATCCCACCAGAGTGTGTGACACCATAGAGCTTCAACATGTTGACATTGAAAATATTCCATTCACTTCTGCTTGTAATGTTATAGCCAACAGCTAGGGTCTATCTTTGCATTCTTTTTCCACCATCTTTTTCCTACCACTTGGCCAGTCTTTTGCCATACACAGGTCTTTGAAGTCCAAATGTTACCTGGCTACACCAAATGAAGAGACTTGCATACCCTGTTACCATAGTTAAGTACCTCTGAACTTTGTACTAGCCCAAGCAGGAACTTCATAATCCTCCATTGCACTACCTCTGAACAAAAAGTCTTCCCATCTATTTCTGAACATCCCCGAATAGGTGCCTCGTGTGTGCCTATGAACCATCTGCTGGTCTTTTCTGTGTTTGCCTCTTCCACCCCTCTCTGTTTTTGTTCATGCCTGCTGACAAGCAATGCTTGCAAAGCTACTTGAAGGAGCATCATTGGGACTTCCATGGCTTTATTTTACACTCTGGGTAATGTTGCCTTCAGAAACTGTCTCCTCCTAATGCTAATAAAGCTAGTGATCCTTGGCTTGCCGCAGTTGTGCTAGATTTCAGGTTACAGGTCAGGAGAATACCCTAAAACTCTATGCTACACTTTTGCACTGGGGTCCTGTAGCAGCATTGTTTGTGCCATAGCTCACAAAAGTATTTTGTCCACACGACAACATCTGAGGTCTAGCTCAGCCAGGCAAAATTCCTTGCTGCATGTTATTAAATCATGCAATCATAGGACTCAGAGTTAAAGGGGATGGTGAAGAGCTTCTGTGTTAACCTCGTACGTGGTGCCAAATTCCCATTTAAATCAGTGGTTTTCAAACTTTAATGTGTATCAGAATCACCTGGAAAGCTTGTAAGTCACAAATGTTTCTTGCAGTGTGTACCGACAACAAATTTTCTTAGCTTATTTTACTTGAAAATGCTTTATTTTACCTGAATATGCTTTACTTTACCTTCATTCCTGAAGGATATCTTTTGACTGGTATAGAATTCTGTGTTGACAGTTGTTATTCATAAGCATTTTAAAGATGTTGTTCCTCGGTTTACTGGCCTCTGTTATATCCAATAAGAAGTCAGCTATCATTTGAGTCATTATTCACTTTTTATGTATTGTGTCAGTTTCCTCTGTCTACTTTCAAGATGTTCTCTTTATCTTTAGTTTTCAGCAGTTTATCTCTAATGTGCTAAGGAGTGGTTTTTTTCAAATCTATCCTGCCTGGGGCTCTATGAAGTACTTGAATCTGTAAGTTTATTTCTTTTTCTAATCTTAGGACATTTTGGGTTGTGATTTCTTTACCACCCCCCCCCCCTTATTTTCTTTATTCACTCTCTCCTTTCCTTATGGGACTTGTTAAAATAAAAAGCAAATGGAGACCAGCCTTGAAAATTCCCTGAGCAGACAAAACTACTTTAGTCATACAAGCAAAATTTAATTTAGCTTACTTTACAAGAATAACTTGACCTAGGTCATTTCTTGTTTATGACTTTGGAAATCATAAGCAAAACTTAAACTGTTGATATGAGGTAACCACTGACCAATTCCCTATCATTTAAGAAAATTCTAATGTTATAATTAATCACTGTGAAGAATAAACAGTCACTGTCTCCTTGCCCTGGAGCCTCATTCCATGTTTGATTTGAATGCTCCAGGTTCACAAACAGTCTTTTTGCTGTGTACATAATAAACTTTTACTAATTACTACTTTGGTGATTCATTGGTTTTACCTTGGCTGTTTCTGAACTTTTGACAGATTCCAACTGCATCTATGTTAAACTTTATGATACTGTCCCTGAGTCTTGGTTCATCTAAAAAATATTTTTAATGTACTGGATAACTATTGATTTATCTTTAAGTTCACTGACTTTCCTCTATAATCCTCATCCTGCTTTTGAGTACATCAGTGACTTTTTAAACAAATCTTAGTTCTAAAATTTACATTAAAAATTAGTGTCTATTTCTCTGCTAGTATTTCCTATGTTTTTATGTATTGCAAGAATTTTTTCTTCATGTCATTGAGAATAGTTTAAAGTCTGCTCATTCCAACATCTGAGTCATCTTAGGGTTAGCCTCCACTGAATTTTTTTTTCCTCCTGAAAATGAGTCACATTTTCCTGTTCTTTCATGAATAGAAATGTCCAGGATTGAATTCTAGATATTGTAAATATTATGTTGTAAAGACTATGGATTCTGTTATATTCCTCTGATAAGTATTGCTTATTTATTCTTATTGTTTTAGCACTCAGTTGACTTGGTTGGATTCACACTGCAAACCTGTTCCTTGGGAAGCAGTTCAAATCTCAGTTCAGTTCTTTATCCTTTGCTAAGCAGCTTGGAATCTGCCTTGCACATGCATGGTCTGGGGACAGCCAGAGATTTGTTTAAAGACTGTACACAGCATTTGGGGATATCTCCCTCTATCTCTCTTATTTCTAGGGTTCTCCTCTCACTTTCCAGTTTCTTTCTATTGGCTATCTTTTCTGGCTCTTCAAGTCAGAAAAGTGGAAGATTTGCTTTAGGGGTTTTAGATGCCCTGTATAGTACAGTCTAAAATTTTCCTTAGGCTCAAAGCTGTGAAGACAAGAAACACACCAGTACTGTTCTTGCTTTTCAAATATCAACCCCTTTCCAGAATCTGCCTACTTTTAGTTTCTCTTCCTTCCACGCTAGATTTTACAATAGTTATTTGTGTGAAAATCAGCTCATTATAAGCTTACTTAGCCATACTAGAACTAGAACCTCCTCTAGTGATTTGAAAGGTATGCGTTCTATTTCTCATTTTAATATTAACACTAAAAAGTTAATATACCTTTAATTTTTATTTAGGCATTAATATCTAGAGTTAATCAGTATCTATGGCTTGCCAAAACCAGAACAAACAAACACCAAGAACCTTAGCAGGGCTTGTTTCTATCTTCTTTCCTTCACCATCATCTATATTGAGATCATCTGGGATTCTCAATATAGATTATTAACCTTTTACATTTAGGCTTCTTTAGTTTCTTTGCTTGCCCTTGCTTCTTATAACCTGTGTCTTCTCTGAATTCATTTATTTCTCCTTTTGGAGTATATCCTCTAATAATTCTTTCAGAGTATGAAGTTGGTAACCTTTTTGATTTAGTTTTATTTTAATTTTTTAATTAAAATTATATAGGTACATAGATTAATGGCATTTATCTGACAAAGCTTGTAATGCATAAGAGCAATCCCCTACATCCTTACTACTTAAGTTCTGCTTTCTAGACTTATTATCTATTTTTGATATATTCATTAGCTTATTATATAGGGAGATAAGTGTTCATTTCTCTTACCCTACTGCCCTCCCATACACACACACACACACACACACACACCCACACACACACACACCCACACACACACACACCCACACACACACACACCCACACACACACACACCCACACACACACACACACACACACACACACACACATCTTTCCCCTTCTCTTCTTCTCAGAAGACTATGATTTTGATTAATTACTCAGGATTTCATATTACTGGGTGTATTAGTTTCCTATTACTGCTGTAACAGATTACCAGAAGTTAGTGGCATAAACGAACACAAATTTATTACCTTACATCCTGTAGGTCAGAAGTAAAATACCAGTCTCACTGGAGTAGAGGGAAGATGTTAGCACGGCTGGTTCCTTCTGGAAGCTCCTTGTGTTTTCCAGCTTCTAGAGACCATCTGCATTCCTTAGCTCATAGTCCCTTCCTTCATCTTCCAAACCAGCAGTGTAACATTTTTAAATCTCTCTGACTCTTTGACCTTTGCTTTAGTTGCCCATCATTTTCTCTCATGCCAACCCTCCTGCCTCCCTCTTATAAGGATCCTTTTGATTACTTTGGGCTCACTTGGAAAATCTCCCATTTTAAGATCTTTAACTTAACCACATCTATAAGTCCCTTTACAGTGTAAGTTAATATATTCACAGGTTCCAGGGATTAAGATGTGGCCATCTGGGGCAGGGGCTTGGCATAATTTTGCCTACCATACTAGGATTATATAAATCTTTCTATAAATGAATCACATGGTATACTATGATTAAATTTTCATCACGTATATAATTTATTTTGACGTTGATAATTATCTTTTGTTGTTTGCTTAATTTTCTATGTACTTATACATTTTTTTCCTATACTCTATGTTAGAATAATAAAAGTCTCTTTAATATGTCAAACACTTTGGGTAAACTAGTTCCTGTGATGGTTAATTTTGTGTCAGCTTGACTAGGCCACAGTACCCAGGTATTTGGTCAAACATTATTCTAGATGTTTTTTGTAATATTTTTAACATGAAATTAACATTAAATCAGTAGACTCTGATTAAAACAGATTACCCTTCATAATATGGGTGGGCCTCATCCAATTATTTGAAGGCCTTAATAGAAAAAGACTGACCTTTCCTCAAGAAGTGGGAATTTTCCAGCAGACTACCTTTGTCCTCAAACTGCAACTCTTCCCTGGGTCTCCAGCCTGACAGCCTACCCTGCAGATTTTGGATGTTCCAAGCCTGCACAATCTTGTGAGCCAATACATCTCTCTCTCTCTCCCTCTGGCTATATACACATCCTCTTGGTTCTGTTTCTCTGGAGAATCCTGACTAATACAGGTTTTTGTATTGACAGTGGTTCTAGAGAACAGAATCTTAAGGATGAGTCTTCTGAATTGGTTCTGGGGTATCTGGAATAGGTTCTCTGATCTGATTAGATTTAAAGACACTAATGACTCTTTCCAGTAATAAAGAATGATGTCTTTGTAAGAGGAGACTAGGACACAGGTTGGTATAGAGGTAAAACCATTTGAAGAGTCATAGAGAAGACGGCCATCTACAAGCCAAGCAGAGAGGCCTTAGGGGAAACCAACTTTGCCAACATTTTGACCTTGGACATCTAGCCTCCAGAATTTTGAGAAATAAATTTCTACTGTTTAAGCCACCCATCAATTAGGTCTTTACAGCAATTCTGTAATATTATTTCTTTATTCATGATTTTTTAGCCTGTTCTTATTTAATTGATATAATATTCTGTCATGTTCCTCTAAGAATATTACCTTGATTTTAAAAAAATGTCCGGTTCCTTTCATTATCTTCTTGAGTGTCCTGTTTGTTGAATTTGGTGCTGTTTTATGTAGTGAATTTCCAGAATTTTAGGTGCTTCTTGCTGCATACTCATCTTGTATGAGAGTTTCCCTATTCTAATTTCAGTGGATGCTAATTTTGGGAGTGAACAATGCTGCCTTAAGCGATTGTGGTACTGAAACAGTAGGCTATATTTCAAGGAGGTAAAAATATTTATTTGGGGGACATGGGTTTCCTGCTTCTTCCTGGATGCTGCAAGTAGCCTAATATGTTGTCCTTCCTCTCTTGCCCAGGTACCCATATTCATAGTTTTAGCCCAGAGGCTAATGTTCTGTTGGCTGTTCCTTGGTATAAATGGACATGGGATGTCATTGTCCTATGGTGTCAACTCATCTGGACGTTCAAAATCACCTAGGTGTTTCTCCAGGGATCCTTCCTGACCCCCGTGTCTACACCTTCAACTTGAAGTATTGATACTTCCAAAGTCATTGCCACCTTTCCTAAGAGTCCTCTTATATGTTTTGGACAATGATTTCTTCTGTTGATCCAACCCCATGTGTATATTCTAGTTTTCATGGCTTCCTCATGATCACTGGTATACATTTTTGTTTTATAGTGTGTTTATGAATTTATTCCTTTAAACAATATCTTTTATGCCATTTTTAAGGATTTAGGTCAGGAAGTGGAGACGGGAGTTTGTGGTCAATCCATTCTCCAATTTTTTATCTTTTACTATGCTCTGGAATAGTTTAAGTAGCACCAGAGTTATTTGTTATTTTAAGTCTTGATAGAACGTATCTTAAAGAAATCCCCTGAACCTGAATTAGTGGCAGAGTTTTGACTATCTATAATAATTCTTATCTTGGTCAATTTTGATCATTTGTATTTTTTTTAAAAACCCATCTTTTCACATAGATCTTTTAACCTGATACAAATTTGACATAGTAAATTCTTATCATAACTTTAAAACTCCCCTATGTATCTACAGATATGTCTTCCAAATACTGCTTCCTTGTGTAATGAGCAACTTTTAGGGCAAAGCTAATTCATCTTGTTTCCTCCACAGTGTGTGAGCACAGGGCTTTATATATTTGTTTAGTTTTCTTTTTAATCCCTTTCAAAATGTTTATTGTACTGGCATTGGTCATGGTTCAGGGGACCAAGGCTTTGGCCAATGCCAGGTGTGTGGCTAATAATTCACTTTCCTATACACTGCTCATCTTTAAAGTTATGGCTGTCAGTAGGAAGTAATGAAAGTTAGCATGATCTTCCATTTGCTTCATTTCACAATTACATCATCTTTTGAATATGTTATTTGTACCCTCATAGGGTTGCTAAGACTCTTCAGCTTCTCTTGGATACACGCTCCAGGAAAAATAAGCACATGTCCCTGTGTGATTCAATGGTCGCTTCTCTGAAGTGTAGCAGGGAGTTTTGCATGTCTCATCCTCCTGTGGTGTTTGGGAAGTTTTTTCTTTTCTTGGCATTTCTAAAAGCATAGTATAGTTTTTCTTTTTTTTTAGCATATTCAGAATAATCTTCTACAAAAGAGCCTCAACTCTATATTTATAAGAATATAAAGGTTTCTCTTTTTTTACCTCTGCTGTTTGGGATCTTTCCAAATCCACTTCTTATGAGTTGTTTCCTTCTATCACTGTAATTTTACAAAAGGATTTCTTATATCTTATGTGAGAATTTTTCTTCCTCACTGATAAGCCAGGTTTGTAGTCCAAATCTATGAGTTTCTAGCTTTGTGAATGTAGGCAAACCCACTTAATTTCTGTGACCACAGTTTCCTCCATAGAAAAATGGAGGAGTTAAAATTATTTCCATCTCGTAGGATTGTTGTGAAGATGAAATGAGATAATGAATGCACATTGCTTTGCGTGGCACACAGGAATCAATAAACATTAGGTGGTACTGTCAGTCATAATCATCATCGTTGTTGCCATTTATATTTCAGTTACTTTCCTCTGATATCAAGCAGAAACTCCAGCTTAAACTTGCAAGAGGTATCTGGAGTGATCACCTGCAACAGGAAAGTAACCATGGCACACTGTCTTACAGGCCTTTGTTACAAATATCTGTCTCTCTGAATTTGAGCTTTATCTAAGTGGTCGTATGTGGTCACCATCTGTGTCTGTTTGTGGTGTTCCTGGAAAGCGTGTCTCTAAAACCTACTTCTTCCCTTCTCTCTCTGGAAGTGATAAACTGCCAACCTCTGAGTGCTAGCAATTTGCAAGGTATTGATTTCCCTGACTCCTGCACTCCCTCCTAGAACAGACATACACATGGTAAAACTTGTTTCTTCCTTTACACAATTGGATTTCTCTTATTTTCTGTGTTCTGACAATAGTCTGATTTCGATCTTTGCCCCAGAATTTTAGTGCTGTGTTTTCCTTTTAAACCAGTTCTTTCAGCACTGATATCGGCCAAGGCCCCAAACTCATCTCTGCTGGTATCAGTAATATCCCAATCCCATCTCCACCAACATCAGTTAATGCTCAAACCCATCTTCACCAATATCAGCTAATGCTTCAAATTCCTTTCCACATGGATTGGGTGCAGGTGGGTTTGGGGCGTTAGCTGATATCAATGCTGGAAGAATGTTTTTAAAAAAGAAACAGAGCAATACATTTCTGCAGCAAAGATAAAAATTATAATAATAAAGTATGAAATGAATTAAACTATTAAATTATAAATATAATAGTAACATTTCTTGAGTGCTTAAAATGTGCCAGTCACTCAGCTAAACCCTGTTTTTGGCTTATACCTTGTCATCCTGCCAAACAATCCTTGAAGTAGTTTCTCTTATTTTCTCCATTTTACGGATGAAGAAACAGAGCTGTGGATGGATTAAATCACTAACTCATGATCACACACATCTGTTGAGCAGTGAATCCTGGACACAAGTCTAGGTTTTGAGGGCCTCTAATAATTTGCTCCCCTATGCTTTCCTCTTGAATTCTAAACCAAGAGGAATAAAATAGTCAGAAAGATGGAGATCAAAGATTGGCTCTTTTACTGATATAAGTTGGACTGGAGGGCATGGTTTATGCAGCAAAAATTGGCTTCCCACTTCTCAGTGCCCCTCAAGTAAGATCATGGGAAAGTTTGATTCTGCAGGGCAGACACACCTGACCAGCCTGCTACCTTATATCACTGTAGGTTGGAGATGGGAAAAATAGAGAGTAACTTCTTGTATACTATTTTTATTACTAAAGAAAATTTGATCTTGTCAGTAAATTATGTGTTATGATGCTTCCTAGCTATGTAATCTTAGCTCTGTGCCTCAGTTTCCTTATTGGTAAAATGGGAATTATGGTCATATTTTCTAATATTGTTTTTATAGTGTAACATGTAAGCATGATTGAAATAGTACCAATCAAACTGGAAAGGTGAGGGAGTAAGCAGAAGAGAATAAGAGTTTTTAGTGAGGAGCTTACTTGGATGTTTAAAATCCATTTATTTTATGCAGAAATTTAGAATTGACAAGACTTTCATCTTTCTAATACCTTTACCAATTTGGTAATGTAGATACTGTTACCTACAATTTATAGATGGGAAGCTCAGGCTCAGGTGGATTAGGTGGGCTAAAGTGGAACAGTCAATACATAGCAGAGGTGGAAAGATAGTCCAGACCTTTGCCTCATCATCTATTTCCTTTTTTTTTTTTAAACATCTTTATTGGAGTATAATTGCTTTTCAATGTTCCTATTCCTTTTTATTTTTCTTTTTGGCTGGGCATTTTAGATATGCTTTCTATTTAGTTAGTGTAAATATTTTTCTTTACCAAAGCTAGGAAAGAGTGTGTTTCTCCATCCTTTCTTTGTTTCTGTGGATTTTGCTTTCTTAGCTGCTCCTGGAGCCCTTTGTACATGAGCTGATTTGCTGAGAGAGCAAGAGTGCTTCCCCTATTAAATTGTGCCTGGTGTGAATGTGGTCTTTGGCATTCACTTTCCTCTAAATTCTAGATAGAGACTTTGTCTTCAAAGTATCATTTGTACACACTAGATATACACCAAAGTTTGACTTTACCCTAGGAATCTGGCCAAAAAACTGGTATTCAGCCTTGGCTTCATCATTAGTCTTAGCCTTTGTATGTTAGAGTAGACTAGATATATGTTTAAACGTAACTTTCGCCACCTTTAACTTGTCCGTGATCAATAACAGCTTCGTCCTGTGGTTTACTATTATGTCTAAATGGTTTAGCAATGTGAGTAATACAAACTTGACATGTTATTCAGATTTTTCGCTGATACCTTTAAATGTAAGTGAGCATTCTAGATGTTACGTAGAATGAAAATCTCTTTGTGTATTTTATATACGAACATTCTCAGCCCATTAAAGTTATGAAAGCATATTTATTATTGCAATTATAAAATGGAACAATTATGAAGGCTGTTCAAAGTTTTTGTACAAAAATAATTAAGAATATTTAAATATAAGGATATAAGTTAGTAGTTAATACAAATATTAAGGGAAGCTGGGTAACTTCAGGAAGTTATCTTTGGTCAGCAAATAACTATTTATAAGAATTTAAATAATACAAAGCAGAATAATAAAAATATGATTATGTCATAATTCTAATATTTATAACATGACTAGATATTAAAATAGACTTTAAGAACCATATTTAAATCTTAGTTTTGTAATTCCATTTAGGCCATGATTCTCTCAAGGAAAGTTTCTTTTGGGAATTCTTTATGTCTTGTGAGAATGAAGTACGAATCTCAACTTTGTGACCTTCAAATTTCATGAGAAGGGAAAACTCCAAAATCACATAGAAAAACTAGTTATAATAAAGAATAATAGAGTAGAATACAAGAAGGAAACACTAGGGAAAAATTAGGTGCCTCTCAATTTCTTGTTCTTTTACCTTTTTTTTTTTTTTTTTTTTTTTTTGTTTTTTTTTTTTTTTGGTGGTTTTTTTTTTTTTTTTTTTTTTTTTTTGTTTTTGTTTTGTTGTT
>NW_020173774.1:704869-757512 GCF_003031525.2 Neophocaena asiaeorientalis asiaeorientalis
CAATTTTTTTTTTTTTTCCCTTTTTTTTTTTTTTTTTTTTTTGCAGTACGCGGGCCTCTCACTGTTGTGGCCTCTCCTGCTGCCGAGCACATGCTCTGGACGTGCAGGCTCAGCGGCCATGGCTTACAGGCCCAGCCGCTCCGCGGCATGTGGGACCTTCCCGGACCAGGGCACGAACCCGTGTCCCCTGCATCGGCAGGCGGACTCTCAACCACTGCCCCACCAGGGAAGCCCTCTTTTACCAATTTTAATGAGTTACTTTATCTCACAAATGTGCTATATAGGAGCTGACCACGCTAAGCAAATACTGCTCCTGTGGTCACATGATAAGCTTAAAATGTCAAATTTCACTTCTACATTTAGTGATAAAATTGCAATAATAATATTTTTTCTATATTATAAAAATATAATAGATTTTGTATAAATATAAATTTTGTGTACACATAAAGTAATATATTTTACATCCCACAACTGCCTTCTATAATGTCTATTTGGCTTGGCTTTAGCTGAATAGTGGTTTTCACACTTGACCTTTGGGCATTTGGTTAAAATCTATATTTGGTGAACTTCTACTACAAACTATCTTGTATAATTTTGGCAACCATGTTGTACCCTTAGCAGTGGGGTGCTGAACCTCATTAAGTGAGTATTCCTACTATGTGGGGTAACTAGTTATGATGATGGATATTATTATAGTATCTTTATTTCTGTTAACTGAGCCAGAATTTTTTGTCAAGAATATCAAATAAACTAAAAACAAAACTAAAAGCAAACCTCCTAGTAGGAGTTAAGTATTGTAAGAAATTCAGTATGCCAAATCCAGAGATATAAACCATTTGAGGATTGTTACCAAGACCGGAGATGGGTGAGAGGACAGAAATCCTAAGACCAAGAACTAGTAGGAGATCCACTTCAGGTGCCAAGAATCCAAGCATTTAAAGGGCCAGGAATCAAAAGAGTGCATTTTCCTCTTTTATCACCCTATGTCTAAAGATAGCAAATGTTTATGTCTTGTTCCTATGTTAGCATTGTTATGTCCATCAGAAAATCCAGATTCTCTATCTCTTTGGTTGATTCATAGTCGTATTCCACAAAGATATCACTCTGACCCCTTTTATCTTCAAAGTGATGCTCATGTCTTTTCCCTTCCCTCTACCCAGGTTCTTTCTAGGAATGAAGTATCTATGTAGGCTAGATTACACTATAGTAATGAACAACCTCTAAACTTAGTGGTTTAATCCCCCACAAAAGTCTTTTACTTGCCCTATTTGCCTCCTTTATTTCTGGGTTCCATTAGGTGTCTGACTCCATGGTGACACTCGGATTCAGGCTGGTAGAGAATCTGTCATCTTGTAGCTGCAGTATCTGAGCACATGCCTTCTTCAATCACCACAGCAGGGAAAGAGAGAAGGGGGCAAAGCATCTGGACCCTTTACTGCATCTGTATAGAAGTGGTATGTGTTATTTCTGCTCACCTTTCATTGGCCTGAAATAGTCACAAGTCACATGGGCTAATAATTGCAATGTTTTGTACACACAGAAGGGGAGGAATGTCAGATTTTGGTGGATACGAATAATGGCTACCACTGTCTCTCTTCTAGTCACCAAATATTCAGTTCACTCTTCTCTAACAACCCTCCCCAAGGGAGACAACCTGAAATGTTAGCCAGTTATGGTTTTGAGCTCAAAGCCCAGGGCCTCTTCAGGAAGGATCACAGCCTTTACTTCAGATCCAGGCCTGGCTCCTCCTTATCTGGAAATAATGAATGAGAAAGGCAAGTTATCTGTCTGCCATGGACCCAAAATCCAGGAAGGGGAAGAAATCCCCGGTCTACGGGAATTCTTCAGTCTCACTGGCAGGCGTTGTGAGGGTCTTCTACCTTGGAAGCTTCCTAGTCCTTTGCTTTTTTGGCCTTAGTCTTTGGGAGATTTTCCTTTTACTGTTTTCTTCTTTAGCCACAGCCAATGATGACTTTGGGAACTAGGCGCTCTATGAGGGCTATGCAGATTTCACAGCCCATGTTCTGGCTAGAAAACGTCAGGAGCAAACGATTTCTCACAATCTTTCAAAAACGTATAGAGCTTCTTGCCATTTGATTCCAGTCATCTTCATGTGCCAGAAACCACACCCATATTCACAATTCTTTTTTTGCTTATTATTATTGTATTTTAAAACAATCTCAAGCACATAGAAAAGCTGCAAATATGGCCCAAAGAACTTTCTTTTCTCTGAGCCATTTGACAGCAAGTTGCTGATCTGATGCCCCCTCGCCCCCTTGTGTGTGCATTTCCTACTAACAAGGATGTTTTCCTACGTAACCAAAATAGAATCATCAAAATCAGGAAGTCAACCTTGATATGTTACTACAAGAGGGAGGGGATATATGTTTACATATAGCTGATTCACTTTGTTATACAACAGAAATGAACACATTGTAAAGCGACTATACTCCAATTAAAAAAAAAAAAAGAAACCTCAGACACATTCACATTTTGCCTGATATTTCAAAAATGTCCTTTATAGCAAAAGAATTCAGTTCAGAATCATGAGTTGTTTTTCATTCTCGTAGCTTCTTAGTGTCCCTCACTGTGTGGCCCAGCTCCTCAGTCTTCCCTTCATTTTCATTACGTTGACACTTTGGAAGGTTATAGACCGATTACTTTGTTCTGTGTCCCCTGATTTGCATTTGTTTCATGTTTCCCCATTATCAGATTCAAGTTGTACATTTTGTCAAGAATATCACAGAGATGATGCTGTGTTTGTGCCATTGGGTGACAGTTTGATTTTTTCACTTTGATCACTTGAATGAGTTGATGTCTACCATGTTTCTCCACTGTAAAGTTATTCTTTTTCCATTTGTAACTAATAACTATTGTGGGAAGGTACTTTGGAACTATGTGTATACCCCATTTGTCATCAAACTTTCAGTTGATTCATTTATTAATTTGTATTTAGAATACATATGTTTTCCATTTTATTTAATGAATTATAATCCATTACCATCATTATTATTTTGATAATTAAATTGTCCTAGATTTGATCAGCAAGTACCCCTTCAAGCAGGCATCTGTGTTCTTTTGACATGTCTTTATGATTCTTTGAGCTATTCCTTGTTTTCTAGGACAAGAAGGTACCCAAGCTCATTTTACACTTTTCTTGCCCCAGTTCTGGAATCAGATGTTTCTCCAAGGAGCCCTGGTTCCTTTTGGTAGAGAATGAGTATATAGAAACCATGATCTAGGCACTGGTATGTTCATTGCAGTGTCACTCTTCCTAAGCTCTCTCAGAGGATAGAGTTAGGGAATCAGTGTATGTATGTATACACACACACACACACACACACACACACACACACACATACACACACATACACACACATACACATTTACTTCTATCTCTCTATCAATCTATCAACTATCTATCATCTATCTAATATTACATATAACATATATATAAAATCTCCACAAGCTCATATGATGTATCACAGGGCTGATTCTAATTTTCTCCCTTTTCATATTTAAAGTGCCCTTCTCTGACAATGAGAAACCCATCTCCCATTATCCTTATTTCATCAATCCCTTGGTAATCATCCATTTCTACTGCCCCTTCCCTGCACAAATGCCCTCCTCACTGCACTTAGGCTCTGACAGCCTGACTCGATCTGCACTTCTCGTGTGGATGCCACCCTCAGCCAACTCAAGAGCTGATACCCATGCTAGGCTGCCACTCCACAAAGACCCCTTCTTAACCCTGCTGGGTCTCTAACTCCCATACTTGGAATGTCCTTTTCACTCTGGGCTCCAAAAGCCCATGACAAGCCATCCTCCACGTGGGGTCTTCTGCACCCAGCTCAGGGTTTGCCATCTTGTGTCTGATGTGCCAACTCCCCCTCCCCCATCACCACGGATGATCACCTCGGTTCCCATGGGTCTCTGACTCTCTTTGCTAGTGTGTGCTTCCCACAGGGGTGTCCTCCGATACCCCACGCCAGCCCACTCCTCCAGCAAGACTCTTCAGCCTCCTCAGGCTCTGATGCCACTTGCCAGGACACTTCCCTCCACAGGGACACCCTCCTCACCATTCTGAGGCTCTGACGCCTACACTCTCTCCTCCAGGTGGACAACCTCCTCGCCACAGTCAGGCTCAGACCTGGGCAGCTGTCCTATGCAGATGCCCTCCTTATTCAGCTCAGACTCCAGTACCCTCCTCTGGGCCACTGTGGCTGCCCCCACCCCGCACCAGGTATGGATGGTCCACCTGCCTTTGCCCAATTTGGCTTTAGGGCCAAATTCTTCAAGGAAAGGAAAGAGAAGAGAAAGATCGCATTGTTCCTTTTGGGACAAATTTCTCATATCTGGTATGTTTCTTTGCATTTTCCTTCCCAAAGCTCTCTTTCTCTATTCCACTTCTGGGGGCAAGTTTTACCCTTAATATTTGACATGAGTAATTTTATAAAGCTGAGAAAGATTTACTGAGCAATATATCTGTAATCTGATCCTTGCCCTTAGGTACTATAATCTGTTGACAGATTTTATCATCTTCCTTAAAATTGCTTTCTGACTCTTATATTTTACTATTTGGAACCTAGAAGCAGTTGGGTTTTTTTGACCTTGCAAAGCCCCAATTCCTAAATCTCTCAATTTCCTTTCATTTGTGCTTTCAAATTAAGCAATTTTCTCCTGGGCTTATGTCTTTATTATAATACCTAGCCAAACATGACAAATATCACTAAACAAACATTCTAACGTATTTCCCCCTAGAGCTGTAGGTTCACTCAAATCATGATCTATTTCTCAAGTTACATGAATGACAGTTCTACGAAATATTTGGTCACTATAAAATATGGTTTACAGCCTTTCTAGCCTCTGTTATCAGTGTCCTTGCCAATGACCATCTAACTGTGAAACATGTGCCACAACATATTTTGAGTTATTATTATTATTATTTTTTAAAAAGGCACCCAATTTCTGGCAGGAAATTCTGCATTAATAGGAATGGGTGAGGCTATGTTCTGATAACAAACAATCCAAAGTTTCAGTGTCTTAATACAACAAAAGTTGATTTCTTGATCACATCGTATGTCCTGTTCTGGTTGGTGGGGATAAAGGGAAGGCTCTGTTTGGCATAGCCACTCAGAAACCCAGTTTGTCAGATGTTCTGCCATCTGTATCTACATCATCTGAAACAACTAGCTCCCTAGTTGCCTCAACAGGGTAATAGGGAATGTTGAAGAGTGCATGGACTTTCCATCACCTCACACCAGATATGACATACACCACTTATGGCCACATTTCAATAGCCAGAATTAGTCATAGGGTCCCAATCAACCATGAAGAAGCTGAAAGTGGCCCTTCATATGCCAACAGGGGCAGAGCTAGATATTGGCAAACACTAGTATCTTCTGCATGTACATTTCACTAGCAGATTTCAGTTGTGTCTCATTCCAACATGGTTATTATTTATGAAGTGTCCTTCACACTCATTCAGCAGATATTTATTGAGTTCCTATTATTTTTTAGGTACTCTTCTAGGCACTGGTCATATAGCAGTGAACAGAAGAGACAAAGTCCACTTACCCTTATTCTAGACAGACAAATTTTAAATATACAATGTGTCAGGTGGTGATAAATGCTGTGGAGAAAAATTAAGCAGAAAAGGAGGCTAGGACTTTCTGGTGGGGGAATGAGATCTGTAAGCTTGAATATTTCAGTTGGAGAAGGTCTACTAAGAAAATCACTGTAGTTGGCTGAATAATGGCACCCAAAGATGTCCACAATTTCATTCCCAGAACCTGTGAACATGTTATCTTTTATAGCAAAAGAGACTTTGCAGAGGTGATTAAGGATCATGAAAAGGAAAGATTATCCTGGATTAAGTTGGTTGGATCAAGTGACAAGGGTCTTTATACGAGGATGGTAGGAGGGTCAGAGTCAGAAAAGACAATGACAGTGGAAGCAGAAGTCAGAGGAAGGGAGATATGAAGATGCTACTTGGCTGACTTTGAAGGGGGCAGGACTCAAGGAATGCAAGTGCCGTCTAAGGTTTGGAGATGTGGAAGGTGAGGTGATCACCTGGGTAAAATAAATTAATGTAAAAGTGCATATATAACAACCAAAAAGAAAAACCCCCTTTATCCTTAAAAAAGCTAAGCTAAATATATTATAATTCCATCATGTGCCATAGTCATGGTGTAAATTGTTCATCAAATTATTATAATAAATTCCAAATCATTTGTTAACGTTTAGAAATTGTTGTTGTGATCTTTTATTTGAAGAGGTTGTCATTAGCTAAATGATGCCCCTGTCTGTGAGCTATGCTTTAATAAAAGAGACTAAATCCAACACACAAAAACTTCCCCGCTAAATTAATAGTCATTGGTGACTTAGAGTGTCAAATTAACATCGATAATATAGATTATGATGCCAAATCCTCTCAGCTTCTATTGAAATGCAATTATATTAAAAATGTTCTACCCTCCTAAATGTTTTAGTCCTTATATTACTGAGATTTTGTGTACTAAAAATCTATATTATCAACTAAATCAAGAAAAGCATTTTGGAATGTCAAATTTAATTGGGTGGAATGCAATCCTTCCAGCCAAACAAGAGGCAAAGCACTACAGCAGTTAAGAGCATTGGTTATATGCCAGACTAAGCTTGAGTCTTAGTTCTGCCATTTAAGTTTTAAATAACCTCTCTGTGTCTCAGTTATCTTATCTGTAAAACTGGAGATGATAATGAGCATTAAGTACCTAAATGAGTTGATATTTACCAGACAAAGCAAATATTGTAAGTGATTGCTCTCATTTTTATTAATAAAATTATTGCTGCTAATTCTTGGGATGGGTGAGTGTTTGATGGATTTTAATGAGCTGATCCAATTAGATGGAGGTGAAATTCAACAGTGATCTATACTCTGGGTATCCTAGACCTCAAACTGTCCCCAAGTGTCCCACCCATTCCTTCCTGATTACCTGTTCTCCCAGCATCTCCTATCTTTCTTTTTTTAAAAGAGCTTCAGTTTTATTATTATTTTTTTCAGTTATACATATATATATTCTTTTTTTTTTTTTTGTGGTATGCTGGCCTCTCACTGTTGTGGCCTCTCCCGTTGCGGAGCACAGGCTCCGGACGCGCAGGCTCAGCGGCCATAGCTCACGGGCCCAGCCGCTCCGCAGCATGTGGAATCTTCCTGGACTGGGGCACGAATCCATGTCCCCTGCATCGGCAGGCGTACTCTCAACCACTGTGCCACCAGGGAAGCCCATACATATATATATTCTTTTTCATATTTTCCATTATGGTTTGTCACAGGATTTTGATTATAGTTCCCTGTGCTATACTGTAGGACCTTGTTTCTCCATCCTATATATAATAGCTTGCATTCCAGATCCTTTCTGAGGCAAAGTCCCATGGAGGCTACAGTCCTAGTAGCCATGTGAAAGTGACACCAGGATAAGCACCAGCAGCACGAGGCCAGAGCTTTTGGGGCCAGATGGAGCTTTAGGCATTTTCTTACGTGAATACCAGGGCCACCAGGGACACTTCCTACAAATCTCTGGGCCAACTAGAGCCGGAATCTAAGGTTGGCTCACGGGAGCCATGGTGGGTGGGCTGGCATTCCAGGAGCCTCCCAGACATTATCTCTCAGAGATCCTCAGGCCTGTGCACAGTGTGAGCAGGGCATGGGCTACTCTGCTTGGGGTTGGAAGGATGGCAATGCCAGGGAGTCAGGACCCTTGGGGAATATAAGTGGCACTTACACTATCGATCAATGAGAAAAGAATCTGGCCTTAGTGCTGAAGCAGGGACCTAGAGCCCCCTCCAGTGCCTAGGATGAACTCTTTAATTGCTGGATTTTGAGAAGGTAATGAATGGGTTCCAGGGAGTAGCAATGGTTGGCAGGAGCACTCAGAGAGCTCAGAAATGTGACTATTGATCAATGGTGTGGGAATAGTTTAGTATTTTAACAACTAGAATGGCTATAGCTATGCATATGGTTGGATATTTGCTCTGCTCTTAGTTCAAGTAAGCTGAAAACTGACTTAGATTTTATAACGTGGAGGTCATTGATGTTTTGGTGAGCCGATAAGGGTATGAGTTTGACTGAGTAGGTACAGAGGAAAATGCAAGGAAAATTGGTGACTCTTTCAAGGGATTTTGCTATAAAGAGGAGTAGAGAAATGGGGTTGGGGATGAGGGGATAAAAGGAGGGTTTTCTTAAAGTAGGAGAATTAATAGTATGTTTGCTGTTGATGAGAAAGCTTTTACAGAGAGATGATGTCTGTCTTTGTTTATTACCCAGGAGCTGTGTGTGTGATGTACTACGGCTACACATATTTTTTTTCAGTATTATGCTCAGCTTTTCTTCTCATTATTTCCATTATGAAGTACCAGGCATCCCTCTCACTATTATTTTTTCTTCTCTTGTTATAGATGCTGCCCTGATTCATTTCTGGGAATTTTTCTTTCTCTGCCTCTATTTTTGTGTAAAGTCTGCTTGATAAATCAATAAGCACCTAGGTAGCCTGCATATACTGGATGTGTGCTCTTTTCTCTGCCAAGAGATCAACATTTCAGTATCTTAAACCACAACCTAGAAAGCCAAAACCAAATGTCATCCCATAATACTAGTTTTGCAGACAGCTACCTTCCTTATCTCTCTCTCTCTCTATGTATTATGTCTGTCTATCTGTCTGTCTGTATCTATCTCTCCTCTATCATCTAGTTCTAGAAAGAAATTAAACTACTTGTCTGTTTGTTGAACTAATTTCTTTCCTCAAATCCCAATCTTAGTTGAAACGAAAAATACTACCTACCTGAACCCCAAGTTTTATAGTTTTATGATAAGACATCCTTTCTTTAGAGTATTTCCCCATGTCCCACACCTCCATCCTTCCAGGAATGAGTTAAAGTGGTTGGGGATGAAAGAGTGATAAATTCTGTTTATTGTCCATCACATCGTGGATTTGTCTGCACCAGAGACAGCCAGCCCCCTCTTGACTTCTCACATCCACCATTTAGTGTTTCCTCCATGCTCTCCAGTCGATGGTTTCTTTTTTCCCTGGGCCCAGTAAGTGGATTTCTCAGACTCTGTAATACTTGTGAATTCTCTTTATTATTCCATAGAGGATTAGATGCTGCTTCTTTTCCAAAGGTCACAGAAGGAGGCAATAACAGAGGAGTTAAGAGCCCAAACTATTGAATAAGACAAGCCTGCATATAAGTCTCAGCCCTGTACTGACTAGCTCTGTGCAGCATGTTCCCTGTTAAATGGGGATGAAATCATAATGCTTTATTAGGGTTGTGTACCAAATGAGGAAAAAAAAGTAAAGTTCTTAGCATTAAAACAAGTCCTTGTTTACATTCTGTAGTAAAAGATTTCTGCTTCGTTATGAGTCTCATACTTAGTTTTGAGTTTCTAAAATGTGATTTCTTCCCATATTTCTAAATCCTTAACAATAAGTATAATTCTCTCAACAGCCAATAATTTTTCTCCATCAAGAAAGCCGTATGTATTGCTATAATGGATGTCAACAGAAAAACTTAACATTCTGAAATCTTTATTTTGTAGTGACCCTCTCAGAAATCAGTTTTATTTTATACAGTGAAATGACCCTACTTGCAGAAAGGTACATTTAAAAAACCCTGGAACCTAAAGATATAATAAGCAAACCACTTCTACTTTTGGTTTCCTTATTCATAAAGTGAGGAGTGAAATACAGAGGATTTCTAAGATCCTTTTTAAATATATGCAATCAACAATACCAGTTTCCGGTTTCCGTCAGGAAGGAGATTTAAGCATTGAATGAACTATAAGGTGAGGCCTTGGTGATGGTCTACTACTTGCGTTTCTCTTCTCCTCAAAGCAGCATGGGGTTTAACTGGTATGTCAATACAGGGTTAGCAGGTACTTGGAAGTCATGACATTCTTTTTTCTCTCCACAAGAGACCTTGTTAATGCATCACAGCTTTTTCCAGCTCTGCTTGATGAGGTCTCAGAATCCTTCTCAACACAGTTCTGCAACAAGCCATTACCAATCACTTGGCATTGGCCTGCACATGGGAACCAATGTTTCATCCCTGGAACAAAAATATTTGTTCCAGAGAGTTTGTCTTCACAACATATAGGAAACACTTAGTAGAGTGTAGTTTCCTTTATCTCTCCAAGATAATATCAACTCTGAAAAAAAAAAATATATCGACTATGGTGAAACCATCCTCCCCCTCCAGAGCGGATCCTTCCTGTACCAACTGTGTAATCTGCTGTCTTTCCACGTTTCTACCTTCCTCCTGAGGGTGGGCAGGACATGTCTTATGCCAGTCATGGGACAACATTTTGGTTTTAGTCAATGGAGCGAAAGCTCTATTTTGGCAACATTTCTATTGGTGACAGAAGCTTTTTCTCTGTTTTTCACTCTTTTTCCCTCTGTAACCACTCATTCCTGAAGTTTCCAGAACTTTCATGCCCCTTTTTCTTCTCAGACCAGAGAATACTAGTTAATAATGGGAATTTCTGTCCTCAGATCAAAGAATACTAATTAAAAATGAAAAAAAATATTGTTACCCCTATAAGGGAGAGATTTGGAAAGGGCTGTGCTTAATCTGTAGCAAGAATTTTCTATGATAGATTTCAGACAATAAGACCAGAAAGAGCTATTTTTCTAATGTACCTCAGATTGTAGTATTTGGTCTTAACAGCAAAAAGTGACAAATGGGGTGCACAGTGGGAAACTCATGTTATTTTGGAAAAGAGTTGGGGTTCTTAGATTAGGGCTTTATGGAAGATGTCAGAGATAACACAAAAACAAATATTCACACTCAGGAGCAGTGGCATTTAATAAAGTGATTAAGCATTGACATTAAATAAGTTCTCAGGACATTTTGAAGTGATTAATGTGGGTGGATGGAGGCCAGGCTTCATTGGGGAAGGAATAGAGGGATGTTTTTCTTGACTAAAAATTGCAAGCAACGGTGATAAAAATTTCATGGGAAGTTTTGTTTGATTGTCCTTGGCATTAAGTGACATTGATTATTAAAAAGCCTTCTTCCCCTCCCTGCTACAGGGTGGAGAGGATAAAGCCTCTGGAGGAACGGAAATATTTGTGAGCAGATTCTGGGTTGGTGTTGGAATTGTTCGCAGACACTTTTGGTTCATCTCCATCCATTAACCTCTCCCATTTCCTAGGTGAATTTCACTGATCCAAGTATATTATTGCCATTTGCTTAGAAGGGCATTGCTTGCATGATTGCATAGTGGTTAAGTACCTACATCTAGGGTTACTGAGGAGATTTGATGAGTTACATTGTGCAATGTGCTTGGCAGAGAACAAGGTATATATGGCCACTGCTCAAGAAAGATACTATTGCTGTTATTGTTATTATGTTCTATCTTTAAACCAGCTCTGGTGGAAGCAGTCCTGTAGAATCTTTAACCAACAGCTTATACCCATGGGGCTCTGTCTCTACATTCTAACCCAGTGGTAAAGTATAAGAAGACATTCGAATTTACCATCAACCGTACTTGTCTTATTCACTATTGTATCAAGTATATAATAGATGCTTGTTGAATGAACCTAATGTGTGCAGACTTCACAGATGAATGAAAATTAGATGGACAAATTCCACTCAGGCAGAATTCTTGCTGCTGAGGAAGGTAGAGGAAAGTGGAGTTACTCTGTTGGAAGGCAATATGGGATTATCTGGTCCAACTTCCTACTTAAAGCAGGAATCACAATCTCAGCTTTCTTTCAAATATTCATCTGCTTCTCCTTTAACATGAGATTGAGAGGTTTGGTTGAATGTTCACATTTTTCTTGAGCAATAAGCAGGACATGTTCTTGGACAAGTATGAGTGAACTTACTCAGATACGTTGATGCATTAGCTGGATCACAGTGGAAGTCTGGGATACACAGTTATTCTTTAAACAGAGCAGAGAGCAGGTGTATTTGTGTCATACCAGAATTCTGGTCCTGACTCTCTCACTGAAGAGGCAGTAGAGTGGTCAAGAGGTTGGGCTTTGGAGACAAACCTGGGCTAGAATCAGGAGAACGTGTAAGCCAGGGTCCTTCATTTGCATGGGTTCCTTCCAAGGCTCTGGGAGAAGCCCTAGCAATACAGTCACATGGCTATATATTTTAGTAAAAGAAAAATCTGTATATATTATATATGTATTTATATAGAGATAAATATATACAAAACATATAAAATATAAAAGCTTATATTTTATAAATATATATTTAGTTATTTTTACTATATATATATATATAAAAAACTGATATATATTAATATATATATTAAATATATATATATTTAAAATATAATTTAAAATATATATATCTCTATATATAAAATATATATATTTATTAAAATATAATTAATGTACAATATTAAGTTCGTTTCAGGTGTACAACATAGTGATCCGACAATCAAATACATTACAAAAGTATCACCACGAGTCCAGTAACTGTCTATCACCATACAAAGTTATTACAGTATAATTACAGTATAATTGACTCTATTCCTTACAGTATGTATTACATCCCTGTGACTCATTTATTATATAACTGGAAATTTGTATCTCTTGATCCCCTTCATCTATTTCACTGAATCCCCCGCTCTCCTCCCCTCTGGCAGCCATCAGTTTTCTCTCTGGATCTATAAGTCTGTTCCTGTTCTGTTTTGTTTGTTTTGCTGTTTAGACTCCACATATAAGTGAGGTCACTATTTTATATCTTTATTGGAAATATTTTGAAATGTACAGAGAAGGAGAAATAGGAAACAAATATCGTTAGAGGACTCAACACCACTCTCTCAAAAATTGACATCATATGTAGACAGATAATCAGTGTTGATATAAAGTACTTAACACTATCAACCAACTAGACACATTTGCCATTTATTAAACAGCTAACCAACATCAGCAGAAAACATGACACTTCTTTGTTGTGTGTCAGCTTGAATAGGCTGAAATACATTCCCCAGAATATTCACTCTTACGTATTTGTGATTGTGATGGGCCACAGGGAGATTCTTGTGGAAGATTTAGAAGGTGGAAGTGAAGCAGTAGCATGCTGTTGGTGATCTGCTGAGTCAACTTGGCATTAATGCAGCAGGTGGACTGCAACGACTCCACCGTGCCCTGGACATGCTGCCAGATTCTACAGCAACCAGGGGCACGTATGCATGATAAACTCCAAGATGAAAGACCTCAGTTCTGCCAGATATCCATACCACTATGTCAGAGGCAACAAGAACAAACATGATTTTCTGTCCATCTCATGAGTTTTCAGCTCCTTATGTTGGCCCCAATTTGTCCTGGATATCCCTCTTTACATCCATTGTCCCTTCCCAAGTGTCTCCCCAGTGGCCTGTAATCTCCAGCCTGAGATGTGAAGAATGAACCTTACAAAATGCTTAGTCAGCTTCCACAAATGTGTAAGATCAAATTCCTGTTACAAATCCATATATATGTTGCTCTTCATTGAATAAAGTCTCTCTGGGAACTTCCCTGGCAGCCCAGTGGTTAAGACTTCGCCTTCCAATTCAGGGGGTGTGGGTTCGATCCCTGGTAGGGGAGCTAAGATCCCACATGCCTCATGGCCAAAAAAACCCAAAACATATAACAGAAGCAATATTGTAACAAATTCAATAAAGACTTTAAAAATTGTCCACATCATAAAAAAGCTTAAGAGAAAAAGTCTCTCTGGTATAATTAAACACACACACACACGCACACACAAAGCAAAACCACAAAACCAAAGACTGGATAACCAAAAAAAAATATGAGGGAGGAGATAGAGATGTGTCAGGGAGTAAATTAATAAAAATCAGTTATTTTTTCTGGATTTTATGATGTTTGGTATGTATCAGCTTTTAAAGATGTGCAAATTTGTTATGATTTCCTTTCTTGTTCTAAATAAGTCTTTACTTTGACACCTACTTTTGTCGTTTTAATTATGTATTCTTTTTCTTCCAGAAAACCCCAGAAGATCCAGGCCCCAAGGAACTCATATCCATCTCTGATTGGAATCCTAGCACCATTCACTAACTGTGATCTTGGGCACCTCACTTTACCCGTCTGAGTCCCAGTTCGATCTGTAAAACAGCACCCATCTGTGTAATAATCTTATGAAACTACTTAGGTTATTGTCAGGGCTAATGTTGATGCATGTGAAAGTGATAGTAAATATTAGCTATTATAGTTATTAATAATAATATCTGATTTTCCTACAGATTTCCCCATCTTAAAATGGATGTCATAAAATATAGTCTCCCATACTCACAAGGGTTTTTTAAGAATCAAATGAGATGATGACATTTACATGGCTATGAAGATGTCTTTTAATCACCGGAAGAAGGGCATGTACACAGGTCCACATCCTATCTCCTATACACACATACACACACACACACACTTCTCTTTCTAATTCCAATCTAGAATTCACACTGATTAGTTGGCTCTTCCCATGCAGGTTGTTTCTGCTTCAGCGGTGCTCTATGCCTCCTCTATACCTCCTCCAGATGGCCTGTGTTTGAATTCTGGCTCTACCAGGCCCTGTTGTAAGACTTGGGCAAGTTATTTAATGCATCTATATGTCAGTTTCTTCTCTGTAAAATAAGGGTAATAATAGTAGTCACTTCTAGGGGTGTTGTGAAGATGAAATGAATTAATACATGTAAAAATCCATATAAAGTAAATCATTGTAAGTTTTACTACTTCCATTTTACCAACACCTAGTGAGTGCTCATGGAGTGTCAGCTATTGCTGTCTGCATAACAAGTCAGCTTCCGCTGGTGTGTCAGACCTTGTGTTTATGCTAAGCCTTCTCCCAGCTATGTGGATGAGTATTTTGTTGGTCAAAAAGTAAGCTACAACTAAAAATAGAACTACCATATGATTCATCAATCCCATTCCTGGGCATATATCCAGACAAAACTATAATTCAAAAAGATACATGCACCCCTATGTTCATAACAGCACTATTTACAATAGCCAAAACATGGAAACAACCCAAATGTTCATTGACAGATGAATGAATAAAGAAGCTGTGGTACATATACACAATGGAATACTACTCAGCCATAAAAAAGAATGAAATTTGCAGTAACATGGATGCAACTAGAAATTATCACACTAAGTGAAGTAAGTCAGAAAGACAAATACCATATGATATCACCTATATGTGGAATCTAAAATATGACACAAATGAACCTATCTATGAACCAGAAACAGAATCAGGGACATAGAGAATAGACTGGTGGTTGCCAAGGGGGAAGAGGGTAGGAGAAGTTTGGATTGGGAATTTGGGATTGGCAGATGAAATCTGGTATGCATAGAATGGATAAACAACAAGGTCCTACTGTATAGCACAGGGAACTATATTCAATATCCTGTGATAAACCATAATGGAAAAGAATATGAGAAAGAATGTATATATGTGTATAACTTAGTCACTTTGTTGTACAGCAGTAATTAACACAACGTTGTAATTCAACTATACTTCAATAAAAAATAAATTTAAAAAAGTAAGCTATAAAATGAGAAAAATTAAGATAAAGAGTAAGTTTTTCAAAAAGCAAATTGTATTATATTTAATTTCCTTTAATCATTTTATGTTTTTCCTACCTTTTATATCTTATGTAATTTTGTTAGTGGTGAATGGTAATTTATTTGTTATTGCTTTATTTGGTGATATAAAGAATTGACATTCCTTTTTTTAAAAAAAATTTATTGACTCATGAAATCCAGAAACTTTCACTGGTTCATGAAATCCCAAATCCTGGGAATCATTGGTTTCCCATTAATACTGAAAGTCTGTAGACATAAGCACTTTTCTAAGGGCCACTGCTTTCACCAAGGTACTGGAGGCTTTGCTTAACAAAACTTCTACCCATCTTCCTTTATCTCCCTTGATTTTTTCATGGAGCTCCTGAACCAGATGGAGAATGAAAACTTGGGCCTTTTTTCTCCATTCTCACCAGCAGGTGGGTTATAGATAGGCACTCAAATATGAAGCTACAGTGATTCTCAGGACTGTCCATCCACTGGTAGCAAAAGGAAAAATAAGGGAAAAGCAATACAGAAGAAGCTCCTTTAGCATTTGAGCCAAGACAAGGAAACCTCAGTGGGTAGAGAAGAGTCCAAAGTGTCTGCAAACCATAAAGTATCTGATTCCAGCGAAGGACTCTTGGTGCCAGCACCTTCCTTCTGTCCCTCACCTGGAACTCCTCCCTCTCACTGTGAAAAGAGAGAGCTATTTAATAGTCAAGACCATCTTAAGGCCAAGGACAACCAATTAATAACACTTCCCTGAAATTTCAAGCCCTCCCCCAAACATACCCTTTTTAATCAAAAGAACAGCCCTCCACATCCCTCCCCTAACAGATCCTGGCCTCCATCCACCCACATTAATCACTCCAACATGACCTGAGCACTTACTTAATGTCACTGACTAATCACTTTATTAAATGTCATTGCTCGTGATTGTGAAGACTTGTTTTGTTTCTCATCCCTGCCCATCTCCTCTGGACACCTATTCTCTTGAAAGGTAGAATTAGAGACCCTGTTGTGCACTGTTTCTCTGCATCCCCATCAAGATCTCTCATTTTGAAATGGGATGCATTTCTGCAAAAGCACCAGATTGTCCCTGAAGTCCTCAGGAAGCAGGTACACTCAACTCCTGACTCCCGTTGCTTCTCCCACTTTCCTTGGCAGAGGTTGGAAATATGAAAACTGAGCTTTTTGCAAGCCGACATTTTGGGAAAGCGTCCAGTTTTGTGGCCAAAACTGGATGAGTTAGGAGAGTATTGTGTCAGCTATGGCCTGAGAGAGAAATCAAAAGTCAGCTCTTTTTCACAATTACCAGAACCCAAATCCACCATGATCTTCTATCGTTTGTCTCATCAAGTTTAAATTTCTCTGCCTGACATCCAGAGCACCTCACGATGCAGTCTCGTGCATCGTGTCTATTACGTCTCTAGAAGGACCACAGACCAAGCCAGGAACCTCGTGATTTTTCCTTTGCACCAAAGGTCTTCATTGGTGCTATAACCTTGCCTTCTTCCTTGTCTCTCCATATACACTATCCAGGCCTCTTCAGAATTAATCATTCATTTATTAACCCCAAACTGATTTATTAAGCTTTTTTGGGTGCCAGTCACTGGGGACTGGTAACACAGAAGGTAAGGCCTTTGCCTTCAAGGTATTATACGTAAGATCTTGTAGGTAAAGACTGACGTGTAAACAAAGAAGTTGATGAAAGTTTTGCAGTGGAAAAATGTCTGCTCTGGGAACAAGGCGGCATAAAGAATGGGGTGGCCAGGTGTCTTTGTGGGGTCGGGAAGGAAAGGTTTCATAGCAGAGGTGGCTCTTGAGGTAGATTTTGGGAGAGGAGTGTTGTTCTCCACGTGGCTGGGCAGGGCTTAAGTTATGCATCTCTGGGAGCTGTGCCCAGGATGGGGCTGGGTTGGGGGTTCCACTTAAGTTATGCATCTCTGGGAGCTGTGCCCAGGATGGGGCTGGGTTGGGGGTTCCACTTAAGTTATGCATCTCTGGGAGCTGTGCCCAGGATGGGGCTGGGTTGGGGGTTCCACTTAAGTTATGCATCTCTGGGAGCTGTGCCCAGGATGGGGCTGGGTTGGGGGTTCCATCAGGGGCACCTATCATGCTGTCCCAGAGCCAGTCTGTGTAATGTGGGCATGAGTGTGGTGTGTATTTCCTAATCTAATGTTTAGGAGCCTCAGTGCACCTATGCAAGGCATTATGTGAGACAATGAGGCTTATTTAACATTCGCTATGGGAAAAATAAGAGAAAATTAAAAGAGCAATTTTAAGAGGGAATAATTGTTTTCTATACACTATAATTACAACTGCTTGTAAATGCTGTTATCATAAGCGGATTTGCCTTTTGGTGTTCTCTTAAATTCTCTTGGTAATGAACAGACACTCAAGGAAAGGGACTGATGTCTCCTTATAGAGAATCTGGGGTTGCACTGACCCCTGGCGTCTACCTTGAGCAGAGGCCTCTAACTGCCCAGAACTGGATATTAGGCTTCTTAATCTTCCTGTCCCTGGTTTCAGAAAGACCCAAGAATCCTTTAGGACCAGAAGTGAATCTTAGAATCTCAGCCTTCCTAGGTCTTCTTAGGTAATTTTCTAATATTTGTCTTCAATTCTATTTCTCCTCTTGTGCTACTTCCTCAAAAGCTGCCATTTAGAATCTGAATGTCATTTTTGATGCTTCCTTTCTTCCCCACCATTCTCAAGTCCCCAAGCCAAGAGCTACTCCGTCACTGAGACCTACTGATCGTACCACCTACATAAACGCTACAATCCATCTGCTGCTTGAAATCAGGACACGGTCACCCTGCTTGGTTTGTAAGCAATGATTTCCTGTCTGGCTTCCCTGCTAGAGACTTTCTGTCACCAGGGACATCCCATTTTAGCTCACTAAATTTATTCCTCAACTAACCTTTGATATGCTGGAAGGATTGCTATTAATTGCTTCTGGTAAATAACTGCATGAACTTAGGTATGTCACTTGGGCAATCTCGTCATCTTATAAAATGAGGGTTTGGGAACAAGAAGAGGGGTTTTCTATCTTTTCACTCTGAGGACTTATACTATTAGCTCCCTCAGCACTCTGCCCTTTTTCCTTGTTTCAAAAAATCTCTTCGACCAAAATAAACTCTTTGATTAAAGAAAAGTTTATTTGTTATCCATCTTTTTTATCCATCAAAGACATATTTAACTGCTATTGGACATTTGGTAAGCAGAAGATCACTGATGTTACTGTAAAGAGCTAATCTAATTCCAGGCAAAGATAAAACAAAAAAATAAAAAAACACTGATATTTTATCTAGACTGTGCACCCTTATCATGAGTATATGTAGCATTTCTGTTAGTCTTCTTGAAGTACTGAGAGTACCACATAGCCTTGTGTTATAGACATTATAGATCCCTGTGATATAAAGGGATCTATTGAAAGAAATAACCACAAAGGTCACACTAGCTCTGAGATTCTAGGTTTCTCAATCTCTTATATCTCAAATCCCCCTTAGCATTCCCTACAGTGAACATAGCCCATTCTTTGTGGAGCACAGGCTCCGGACGCGCAGGCTCAGCAGCCATGGCTCACGGGCCCAGCCGCTCCGCGGCATGTAGGATCATCCCGGACCGGGGCACGAACCCGCGTCCCGTGCATCAGCAAGGGGACTCTCAACCACTGCGCCACCAGGGAAGCCCATAGCTCATTCTTCTTTAATGGCACCTGGTCCATAAATAAATATTCCATCACCAATGTCAACTCTAATTAAAGTTGGGAGGTGTTGCTACTTGCAAATTGAGCATATATGTGGAGAGAAGTTAGAAAAAATTAATTTCACATACATTTAATGATTTCTTATTTAATGCATGGTAATTAAACGTTTTTGGTAGCATATGAAGAGTCTAATTAATATTAATTTTTATATTGCCAAATCATATTTCTAATTTTTTTCTTTTTTGGTCCTTTAATATCTAAAAATTATCATTTTCCTTTGATGCTATGCCCCATTCATCTTCCTTTTCTTCCTTATCATCATCTTCTCATCACTACCACCACTACAACGATACATTTACAGATAACCTCAGGCAAAGGCCTGTGTTCTCCAACCAAGCAGATCTCTGTACACACTACAGCTCCTATTTCCCCAAAGGGCAAATCTGGCTCATTAAAGGGTCAGACTATCCAAATTCTGCCTAGGCAACCTTACTGCTTTTGGATACATATATATGTCCCAAATATAATGTGTGATCCTTAATGGGCTCATAAGGACTGGTAACACAGAAGGTAAGGCCTTTGCCTTCAAGGTATTATACGTAAGATCTTGTAGGTAAAGACTGACGTGTAAAACAAAGAAGTTGCTGAAAGTTTCGCAGTGGAAAACTGTCTGCTCTGGGAACAAGGTGGCATAAAGAATGGGGTGGCCAGGTCTCTTAGGGGGGTGGGGGGCCAGCTATAAAGTAAATTTAAGAACAGTTGGAAAGTTTGAATACGGATGTAGACTAGGTAAAATTATTGTATTAATATTAAATTTTCTTGGTATAATAATAATATGGTAGTTCTATAGGAGAACATCCTTATTCTTGAAAAACATGTGCTGAAATACTCAGAGTGAACTGGTATGATGTCTGCAACTTACTTTCAAATGTTCTTTTTAAAGAAAAAAAGAAAAAGGAAGGAAAGAAAGGGAAAAAAGGTGCGTGTGTGTGTGTGTGTGTGTGTGTGTGTGTGTGTGTGTCTACATACATTGTACACAGAGAGAGAAAGAAAATGTGGCAAAACGTTAGCAGTTGGTGAATCTGGGTGAAGGGTCTATGGGTGGTCATTATACCAGTTTCCTAACTTTTCTAAAGGTTTGAAATTTTGGAAACACATGTTGGGAAAAAGAATCTTTTGGAATCACTTGGATACTACTGCAGTTGTAATTTCATACCCTTTTCCCCCTTAAAACCCCCATTACTCCTGCTGGTCTATTCTCAGGAGGCAACTTTCTCCTTGTATTCAGCCAGGATGGGCTGGGTTATGCTGCAGTAACAATCTGAAGATCTCGGTAACTTAACCCATCAAAGCTTTCCTCCTCACTTGTGCTACATGGCCATTTCAGATCAGTGGGAGATTAAAGCCATCTTTGGGAACATCTCATGTACTCATTCTCACAATATAAAAGCTCTGTTTCTGAAGTGGACTTTTCTCCTTTATCCTCAAAGGAAAAGGCTTCTTTCCTCTTATTTAAAGATAACTGCTTCCTGTGAACTCTGGACCCATGTCTCCTGTAGAATTTTGCTTCCATGAGATCTCGCTGGTTCCTCCATCTCCGACAGCTTCAGTCTCTTTCTCTCCATGTGCTATAGTCTCCATATCTCAGAAAGTCCTGTGTTTGATCCTACCATACCTTCTAATTTCCCCTCTTCCTTTTTCCTGGTAAATTTTTCAAGCTTTTGTTCTTTTCAGGTGTTGTCACTTCCTGACATTCTAATCTTGGTTTTAATACAAGATGGTGTTTGCTCTCAGATTAGACTGAAATGCCTTCGTGCAGAACAAATAGCCTTTTTAGCCCTCTGCTCCATCATTCTTGACCTCTGCTGTGTGGCACTATGGACAATTCTCTCATTTGTGATATTCTCCCCTACTTTGATCTTTGTATATCAGATTTTGGGGGTTCTGCTCCCATCCTTTGGAATTGCTCCTTATCTGTCTTCTCTAATGTTTCCTTTTTATCGTGCCTTCCTAAATGTGAGGATTCTCTGGGTTTGTCCCTCTAACCCCTTTCTCCAAGAGCTTGTTGACTATCACCTTCAGTACATCTCTCTTGTGTACATGTCCAGCCCTGATCTCACCACTGCCATTTCAATCTCATTATCCCAACTGCTTATATGATAGGATTTTTTTCCATTGGAGTGACTTTCCCATCACCTCAGACTGACACATTCTAACTTAAAGTCACCACATTTCTTATTTCCAAAGGCTTAATTTTCCCCCCAGAAGTACCATTTTTCTTCTGGTTTCCCAGCCTCGTAGACTCTTGGCAGGATTCTTTGACTTTTTCTTCTTCTCCATTTCTCATTTTTATTTCTAATACTCCCAGCCCTATCATTTTCCCTCAGATCTGCCCTTTCCTCTTTGTTCTTGCAGATGCACCCTCATTAATGGAACAGGGATCACTGAGTCTGTGATTTGGGATTTCTTCTTCTTGTTCTTGCTTACCCCTAAGCTACCCCTCATTCTGCTACCAAGCAAAACTTCTTCTATCACGACAGTCCCTGGTATGAACTGACAAGAAGCATCAAATCCAGATGCCTCAGCTCAGAATATAATTTGGTTTCATCCAACTTATTCTGCTGTCACTGACTCTGCTTCAATAATCTTGTAGCCAAGCCCTTCCAGATCCATTCCAGCCTCTCCTTCTGCAAATGCTCCAAATATTCTATTTGAGCTTTTCCCTCTCTTCACTCCTCTCTTCCCTTTGTTTCTACTTTTCATGATTTCTCTCCATTTATTCTACCCTCTCCCCCTTCCTTCTTTCCCCTTCATTCTTTTCCTCATCCTCTTTTACTTTCCTGTCTGCTTTTCCAAATCTTAGCTTTTCTTTTTTAAAAATAAATTTATTTATTTTTGGCTGCATTGGGTCTTCATTTCTGTGGGCAGGCTTTCTCTAGTTGTAGAGAGCAGGGGCTGCTCTTCATTGTGGGGCACAAGCTTCTCACTGCAGTGGCTTCCTTTGTTGCAGAGCACTGGCTCTAGGCGTGTGGGCTTCAGTACTTGTGGCATATGGGCTCAGTAGTTGTGGCTTGTGGACTCTAGAGTACAGGCTCAGTAGCTGTAGCAAATGGGCTTAATTGCTCCACGGCATGTGGGATCTTCCCGGACCAGTGATTGAACCCGTGTCCCTTGCATTGGCAGGCGGATTCTTAACCACTGCACTACCAGGGAAGTCCCTAGCTTTTCTTTAAGATGTAATTTAGTTCTCTTCTCTTCCATGAAAGCATCTCTCACTGCTTGAGTTTACACTAGATTTTTCCTACTCCCACAGTGACCAGAGTTAGTTGCAGTTTGGTGTAATAGTTAATTATTTAATATTTGTTATTCTTCTCCTTCCAACTAGCTCATTAGCTCTTTGAAATTCTACATAGAAATCACCACAGTGCTGGGCACATGGCTGTGGTCAGTAGGTACTTAGGATTTGATTGATTGATTTCTCTGAGATATAATTATGTTTTTTCATCCTCCTACTCTAGGGAGACTTACACCTGCCAATTTCTGAAAACACTTTTTCTCCTCAATCCCAAATGGACAAATCTGGCCCCTAAAAAGGTGGCTGGTGATTCCAAAGTTCCAGGGATTTCTCATTTCCTTGGAGCATCCATACCTGTTTTATTATACTGCTACTTAATCCTGTATTATAGAAACATGTACATTGTTGTTATGCCTTTTCATACTTACCTTTCCCATATTTTCTCTCTTTGTGATTATGGTGATGAATAATAGTGCTTTCATTTACATTAACTCATTGTATCCTCTACCTAGCTCTTTTATGATTGGTCACATCATTAGACTGGTATTTTTGTAATCCAGCAAAAAAAAAAAAGTTTGAACTGGCTCAGAATCACACTAACAGAACTCAAATCCAGTTTTTTTCCCTTAAATTCAAAGGCTTTTACTCCTTCCATCACTTTAATTTCTTTCTAGTCTGGATGTCCCTCCTCTGGGCTTGCATAATTTCCATCCACCAAAGCATGTAATGGCAGTGTCACCATTAATTTACAAATTGGTCTCCCCAGATTAGACTGTGAGCTTCCTGACTGTAGAGACCAGGTGTTATTTAATTTCTTATTTCCAGTGAATAGCACAGGACATTTTGGTTCAATGTCTGAATTAAGGCATAAATGAATGAATGCATGAATGAGAGAGAATTGTGGCTTCTTCTGTTTCTGTCTGCTTTTTAGAGAACTTAGTCCAAGATGCCACACGACTGTGTACTCTCCGTGGTACATTGTACATAACTGTAAAAAAGTTTGTGAAATTTCTTTCTCTTAAATCTCCTTACCTATCCCCTTCATCCCAGCAGACCAGTATCCTCAAAAACATAAAACTCACTGAAGTCTGTGGTCTTGCGTATTTAAGACTCAGGCAGTCTTGGGTTCACACCTTTCTTCTGTTGATTATTAGCTAGTTGAGCAGCTGTGGACAAGTTAGTAATCTCTTAAGTTTCAATATCCTCATCTGTAAAATGGGCATGATAAAATTCATAGAGTTGGTGTGAGAAGTCAGTGGGATCATTTATTTGAAGCCCTCGGTATAAGTCCTGGAACATAATAACTTGCTTGATGAAAGTTAACAATTATTCTGGGGAAGGGTGATCAGTGTATTTCAGGAACCCCCTAGGCTATAACATAGGGCTCACCAACTGGAATTTTTCAGCTTCAAAACCACAGAGGTCTTTCCTTGGCCAAATGAAACCAGAGGATGTAGCCAATTCAAATAATTTGGCCCTAAACTCTACTTTCATTTGAATAATTCTGAGAAGTAAAGGGATAAGATAACCCTGACAGGTCCTTTTCAGCATCTCTAAGAACCCTACAGAGAGTTGGAGCAAGAGGTTATTTGTCATTTATATTTGTAAATGGGACCTTCCTGCCATAGTCCTCCCCATCTATCTCCTATCATTACTGTGTTCCCAGAGTGCTTGCTTTGTGTGTGTGTGTTTGTGTGTGTGTGTGTGTGTGTGTCTGTTTTGTTTCCTTGATGACATGAGCTGCTGCTACCAGGTGTCCAGAGACATTGATATAAAGCATCACTTTTAGGTACTGGTGAAAAATATTTAGCACATATGTAAATCCATCTCCTGGCACAGAGAGCCATATACATAGAGTTACCACATTAATGCTGTTTATCACCAAGCATGGGGGTTTGGATTTAGAGGAAAGGTGGCCTCCATACAAATTATCTCAGCTTTACTGTATCTCTGGGAAGAAGAAAAATGGTGGCCATTTCCTTCATCAAAAAGCACTGCCCTAGCCAGTCCATTTTATCGGTGAGCAAACTGAGGTCACCACACACAAACCTCCAAACAAAGCTCTGGTTTGGAGAGGGCCCGGAGAGGACCCAGAGAGGGCTGTGGCCAATGTCTTGCACTCATGTTGAACTGGAAAGAGAGTGATCTTTGACATCAGAAAGAAAGACCTAGGTTCAAATCCTAGCTCCACTGGTGAGTAAACTTCAGCAAATTGTTCATTTTTTCCTAAACCTTGGTTTTCTCTTCTATTTGATAAGGACAGTGATACCTCTCAGGATAATTCAATTATTCATCCACTTTACTTATGCTTATTAAAGACATATTATGCACCAGGCTCTGATATTATAAGAATGAAATGATCTTACCGGTGTGAGTTTCTGACCAAATGCTGAACTTATGGTGAAAACTCAATAAAAGTTCTTTCTCCTCCTCTCAAGCCTCATGGCTTCAACTGACCCTTCTCTAGGGAAGAATTCATCCCCATCCCCCCATTTGAGAATGAGTATTTGCAGACTGACTTCAATCCCTTTCTCCACAACGTTTCCCTTCAGCCCCCAGAACTTTCCCTCGGGGCTCTTGGGACTAGAATACCCCACTCACTGTGACAGATGGTCTTGGAGGGGAGAGAAATCTGACACTCCAGGCCCTAAGTGACAGCACACGGATATTCAGAATGATCCTGTTCAGACTAGATAAAGGCGACTTGTCAAAAGGGGACAGGTTGCTTTAGCAGCAGCTCATGGGAAGTCTGACAAGGGAACACTTCCACCCATTCTAGGGCCAAGTGGTGGCTCTTCTCAAGGGTGAGAAAGATGCCAGGGTCACAGGGAGATAGAAAGTCCGGGAAACAGACCAAGTAGAAGGCAAGATCGCCTGAAAGTGAGGATGACTCAGGCAGTATAATCAAATATTTCATCCTCTTGAGGGCTCACTCCCACCTTACACTTTGCTCTGAGTGCCTTCTCCACCATGGCGCAAAGATGACCTTCTTCCCCACCAACAGCATCCACATCTGACGTTTGTTAGTGCCCTGCTTCTCTTTCCACTGTGGCCTCAGCCATGGCAACAAGTACAGGGAAATATAACAACATAATCCTCTTCATACCATTCAGTCCCCAAAGATCCTTACTCAGAATTCTCCACTTATCTGGTCATTAGATCTAATTAAATCCCTCCAACTTAGAGCACTGATGAGTGGCACTACTTTCTCTCACCAATTAAAAGAGAAGAGATTAAAGAATTCCCTCGACACTTTGTCCTTGTGAGGGTGGTGGCAGGGGAAGAGGCAGGGGAGGAACTCAGAAGGCTGTCCTTTATCTCTGAAGATGGTGCTGATATAATGTGGGTTCCTGCCAAAAAAATGTACTCTTTGCATGGCTTACCCAGCTGTGGCCATGAATGTGCATTAAGGAGTCTGTTGTCCTTTATAGAAATATCTACCTCTTTCCAAAGATGGTTTGAACAGCTTACACAAAGGACACCTACAATAATAGAAATCAAAGAGGGAAACCAAGATTGAAGAAGGGCATTATCAAACATATTAATCCAAAGGATTAATTGTATATTATTGCAATTAACAGAAAATCGAATTGGAACTTCCTGGTAGCTAAGGCAAAAAAGGAAACATGGCAAATTACCATAGCTCTCATCATTTAAAACAGGGAAGTGCACTTCCCCACTATCCCCTATTCTTAGGGCATAAAAAAAATGTCCTGGTTCTAAATTCTGTAAGAACGTGGGGCTTATTTTAGGAGACGTTGCATGATAGACAATGTATTGAACATTGTCTCACATTTGACAAGCAAGGTTCTGAACGTCCAGGGCTTCAGAATAGTGTTTTCTTCTGTGAAGGGTTAAGTTGCCCACATAGGGCTCCAATAGTGACCTTAGCTTTATTATTTGGTACAGTATTCTATCAGAAGAGATCATGTCAACTCACGGGTTTAAGCAGGGGTGGGAGGGAAGACCACTGATTCCTATCACCTCTGACTCCCCAACAAGGTCCTTCTGAAAAAATACCCCAACTCTTTGCCCCTATAAAACAGACCTGCCTTCTCTGCCCAACCCCACTGACATGTTTGCTCATTAATATAGTCATCAGACAGAAACAGGGGTTCAGCACTTTGAAGAGCAGAGGTTGAGGGGTCTCACCCCTTGTAGACCAGTGTAATCTTCTGTCTCCCTTCACCACGGCATTACTGAGCCAGAGCGGGCTTCTCTCCTCCTTCTCCTGACTTTTCAGAGTGCTATCTGGGGAGGACATACATCTCTTTCGAGCCCTCTCTCGTATTCAAAGTAGAATTGACTTTGGTGTGGTTGAAAGGATTGGAAGGCAGTGGGGCATGGAGGCAGAGGAATGAATAAAGTGATCTCAGGCTCACTAACCCTGAGATTCACTCCCTGCCATGAAAATATAGGGGAGCTGGGCTTCCACTCAAGCACAGGTCCACGGGGAAGCACATTTCTGCCAAAGAGATACCTTAGTGCACCACTTCCTCTGTTCTCATCCCCGACTCCTTCAAAAGAGACTCCAAAAGAGAGTTTGGGGCTCAAGGTCAAGCTCACACCCTGTGTACCCCACTGCATCCTGAGCACCCACAGATCTTCCTCTGGATCTCTGCATCCCCAGACCCACTCAAAGGAACGTATCTTTAAGATGTTTCCAGATAAGAGCTCCCCCTTTGCCCTTGACTCAACAAAGGACTCCCTTCTGGAGAACTGCCCTTTTTTCTCTTCTCCTGTTTCTAGCTCCAATATTGGTCACCCCCTGACTTGACCTCTTACCCTGGGATCCTGGATTTCTCCCTGCACTTTTGACTAGCTCCCTGTTACTCTTTGTGTGATCACCAGATACTGCTCTACAGCCCTTGAAACTGCCTCCTGGCTGCCCATCCAAACCTGAAGCCTAGCGGTTTCTCTCCTTACTAACCAAACCCTGCTGAAGCCAAGCCCGATGTGCCAGTGCAGGTTTCTGATACCAAGGCCGGGGCTCTTTTCATGCCCCAGCGGCTGCCGCCTGTTCTCGATAACTGAGACCAGGAGGAAGCAAAACAAGATGAAACTACAGGGGAGAGGGGACACTTGTGAAACCTGGCCTTGACTATTTGTACTTCAAGTGCACTCTCCACTTCCAGCCAAAGCCCTCTGAAACTTCTTGTGTTAGTCCCCTGAACGCAGTTGTTTCTTCTCATTGTGATTTTAGCGGAGAATTTGAAAAGTATTTCTGGAGATGAGAATAGAGCTAGTCACAGTTTTCCTGAACCAAAGAGCATGGATTTGGTTTTCCCAGGACCGTTGGCCCTGACAGCCACTCTTCCTGTGTCCTTTGGATTCTCCTGTGCCCCTTAGCCTTCATTACTAAACTGGGCCTAGGGGCTTATTTTGTGTGTGAGCTTCTAATGAGACTATGTATGTTGAGTGTTCTCAGCACAGCAGAACATGTACCCGCGGGGCCCCCTGGAGGTCAGGTCCCTTTCCCTCTGCCCCTACCCCCCTTCTTCCTGCCCGCTCCCTGGCCTTTCTCCTTGCCTTCCCCAAGCTCAAACTTGTGCAGAGAAGGTTGCCAGGCCAGTTGTAGTAGGAGCCTCATTTCCAAAGGGGGCGCTCTGAGATCAGGAAAAAGGCCTTTGGGGACCTTGAACATGTGTCTGCGAGGACTGCATGCTGGTACCTATGGCTGGATATTTAAAAAATGACTTTTATGAAATCTTTGCCTTGATATGCTATCAATTTTTCCAGATGCCTTTTCAATATCTGTCTACAGAACTGTATGAAATTATAGTAAGTCCTACAGCTGGGAGGATGACGATATGGCAGCTGGAGACAGACGTCTCTGGCTCTGATGAAATGAGGTAGATTCTCCCGGTAGTAGGTCCACTCTGGTGGGATGCCGAACTATGGGTCTCCTGAATGCAGGCCTCTGGGGCATTGGCAGCTGTTGCCCCGTCTGTCTCATCCTTCCTCTCCACTTCTCTCTAGGTCTGTGCCTCCCAGGCAGGAAACAGAACCAGACTTTCGGCTTTGGGGCAGCGCAGGGTGAGAGCCCGGCCTGGGTTTGCCTCCCTCGGCTTGACCCAGGTCCTTCAAGGTGGGGGAAGAGAGAATGAGGATCTGAACAGCTCATTCTAAGCCCTCCTGGACTGGAGAAGGGAGAAACCTGTTATAGGAGGCTAAGCGGACACCTCCACAGGATCCGACCACTCGCTTCTCTCCATTTATTACCTTTCAGGTGTGCAGGGCACCATGAGAAACAACTGAGAGACTACAGCTGCTTTAAACCAAGCATCTGGGGTAGGGCGTCCCTGAGCTCCTGGGGAAGAGGTGCTGAGAAAGGTGAATAGTGCCTGGCACGTGGGAATGCCTGAGTGGATAGGCATCTGAAATCAACCCAAAGCTTTCCCTCTTGTGGGTCTTTGTCTCCCTAGCTGGGAGGACCCAGGCTTTGAAGGAGAAGCCCCACTAAGAGAGAGCCTTGGAGGACCCGGAAGTACTCACCAGTCCTTGTCTCCGTTCTGGCTGAGGCCTCAGAGCACCGGGGACCGCACAGCAGCTTCTGGAATGGGGAGGTGCAAGGTTGCTCCTCTGGCGGCCACGCTAGCGGCTCGGGGAACCCAGGAGAAGGAAGGTCCTAAGCATGTGTTACAACCACCTGCGTGCTGCAGTTTACCAGCGCTTGTCATCTTGTCGGTTTTGTCCACCTGCTAAGTCTGTTTCCAATGAGCACTCTGGAGTGGGAGGTGGCCGACCTCACATCGGAGCCGATAACAGACGGCCTTGCGTGAAGCGCAGGAGGTTAAGAGGCTTTTCTTTGCTGTTGTGGAGAGACCTCTGGCTCGAGGCAGTGCTCCCCGAGGGCACTGGAGATAGTGTCAATTACAAGACAGTCCTTCAAGCCTCGAGCTGGGTGGCTGTGGGGTCTGCCTGCAGATGGGTGTGCGCGTGTCCAGAGAGGAGCCTGGTGCACAGAGCAGGTGGGCGAGGCCCCCAGTAGGCCTGCTTCTTCCCTTCCCCCTTAACTCACTGTAAAGTACTGTACTCTGTCAAGATGACGTCACCCTCGAGGACAATTGTGTCCTTTTCCAGGTGGTCCTATGTAAGGGGAGTGGTCTTTTCCCCCTCTGCCATATTAGTATGTCAATCTCAACACCAATTCCTTGGACCCTCTACCGCATAGGTCACAATCCTTTCTTGGTTCACAGCATCTTTGGTCTCACTAGTTTTTATGGTACCTGGAGGCCAAAAGAACTAACAGTTCCATTTTTTAAGTACCTAGGGTCAAACAACATAATAAGTATTAATGTCCTAAGAACGTAATAACAATTTGAAAAAATACAAAAGAAAGGGAAAACATTTTTATTTTGTTCTTTTTGTATTTTTGAAAAAATTTTGAGAATTTTATTTTATTTTATTTTTTATACAGCAAGTTTGTTGTTGGTCTTTGTTTTTTCTGTTCAAATTCATGTCCTTTGATTGATTGATTGATTGATTGATTTTTAACATCTTTATTGGAGTACAATTGCTTTACAATGGTGTGTTAGTTTCCGATTTATAATAAAGTGAATCAGCTATACATATACATATATCCCCATATCTCTTCCCTCTTGGGTCTCCCTCCCTCCCACTCTTCCTATCCCACCGCTCTAGGTGGTCACAAAGCACTGAGCTGATCTTCCTGTGCTATGCGGCTGCTTCCCATTGGTTATCGGTTTTACATTTGGTAGTGTATATATGTACATACCACTCTCTCACTTTGTCCCAGCTTATCCTTCCCCCTCCCTGTGTCCTCAAGTCCATTCTCTGCTAGGTCTGCTTCTTTATTCCCGTCCTGTCCTTAAGTTCTTCATGACCTTTTTTTGTTTTATTTTAGATTCCATATATATGTGTTAGCATATTGTATTTGTTTTTCTCTTTCTGACTTACTTCACTCTGTATGACAGACTCTAAGTAAATCCACCTCACTACAAATAACTCAATTTCATTTCTTTTTATGCTGAGTAATATTCCATTGTATATATGTGCCACATCTTCTTTATCCATTCATCTGTTAATGGACACTTAGGTTGCTTCCATGTCCTGGCTATTGTAAATAGGGTTGCAGTGAACATTGTGGTACATGACTCTTTTTGAATTATGGTATTCTCAGGGTATATGCCCAGTAGTGGGATTGCTAGCTCGTATGGTAGTTCTATTTTTAGCTTTTTAAGAAACCTTCATACTGTTCTCCATAGTGGTTGTATCAATTTACATTCCCACCAACAGTGCAAGAGTGTTCCCTTTACTCCACACCGTCTCCAGCTTTATTGTTTGTAGATTTTTGATGATGGCCATTCTGACTGGTGTGAGGTAAAACCTTATTGTGCTTTTGATTTGCATTTCTCTAATGATTAGTGATGTTGAGCATTCTTTCATATGTTTGTCGGCAATCTGTATATCTTCGTTGGAGAAATGTCTGTTTAGGTCTTCTGTCCATTTTTGGATTGAGTTTTTTGTTTTTTTGATATTGAGCTGCATGAGCTGCTTGAAGATTTGGAGATTAATCCTTTTTCAGTTGCTTCATTTGCAAATATTTTCTCCCATTCTGAGGGTCGCCTTTTCATCTTGTTTATGGTTTCCTTTGCTGTGTGAAATTTTTCTTTCTTTTTCTTCTCTGATTGTTGTGGTTAACAATTCCAAAGGTATTTTGAATAATAGTGTAGAGAGTGGGCAACCTTGTCTCGTTCTGGATCTTAGTGGAAATGGTTTCAGTTTCTCACCATTGAGAATGATGTTGGCTGTGGGCTTGTCATATATGGCCTTTATTATGTTGAGGTAAGTTCCCTGTATGCCTACTTTCTGGAGGGTTTTTATGATATATCAGTGTTGAGTTTTGTTTGAAAGTTTTTTTCTGCATCTATTGAGATGATCATATGGTTTTTATCCTTCAGTTTTAACCTTCAATATGGTGTATCACATTGATTGATTTGCGTATATGGAAGAATCCTTGCATTCCTTCATTTAAAGCTTGTGTTCCTTATTTATTTTCATTTTGGATGATCTGTCCATTGGTGAAAGTGTGGTATTAAACTCCCCTACTATGGTTGTGTTACTGTCAATTTCCCCTTTTATGGCTGTTAGCATTTCCCTTATGTATTAAGGTGCTCCTATGTCAGGTGCACAAGAATCCTTGCATTCCCACTTGATCATGGTCTATGATCCTTTCATTGTGCTGTTGGATTGTGTTTGCTAGTAGGATTTTTGCATCTATGTTGATCAGTGATATTGGCCTGTAGTTTTCTTTCTTTGTTACATCTTTGTCTGTTTTTGGTATCAGGGTGATGGTGGCTTCATAGAATGATTTTGGGAGAGTTCATTCCTCTGCTATATTTTGCAGGACTTTGAGAAAGATAGGTGATAGCTCTTCTCTAAATGTTTGATGGAATTCGTCTGTGAAGCCATCTGGTCCTGGGCTTTTTTTTATTGGAAGATTTTCTTTTTTTTTTTTTTTGTGGTACGCCTGCCTCTCACTGTTTTGGCCTCTCCCGTTGCAGAGCACAGGCTCCGGACGTGCAGGCCCAGCATCCAGGGCTCACGGGCTCAGCCACTCCACGGCATGTGGGATCCTCCTGGACTGGGACACAAACCCGTGTCCCCTGCATCGGCAGGGGGACTCTCAACCACTGCGCCACCAGCGAAGCCCATGTTGGAAAATTTTTAATCACAGTCTCAATTTCAGTGCTTGTGATTGGTCTGTTTATATTTTCTATATCTTCCTGGTTCAGTCTTGGAAGGTTTTGTTTTCCTAAGAATTTGTCCATTTCTTCCAGGGTGTCCATTTTATTGGCATATAGTTGCTTGTAGTAATTTCTCATGATTCTTTGTATTTCTGCAGTGTCAGTTTTTACTTCTATGTCTTCATTTCTAATTCTGTTGATTTGAGTCTTCTCCCTTTTTTTTCTTGGTGAGTCTGGCTAATGGTTTATCAATTTTGTTTATTTTCTTAAAAAATCAAATTTTAGTTTTATTTTTCTTTGCTCTTGTTTCCCCTCATTTCTTTTTCATCTATTTCTGATCTGATCTTTATGATTTCTTTTCTTCTGCTAACTTTGTGTTTTTTTGTTCTTCTTTCTCTGATTGTTTTATGTGTGAGGTTAGGTTGTTTATTTGAGATGTTTCCTGTTTCCTGAGGTAGGATTATACTGCTATAAACTTCCTTCTTCGAACTGCTTTTGCTGCATCCCATAGCTTTTGGGTCATCGGGTTTTGATCATCAATTTTTTCTAGGTATTTTTTTATTTCTTCTTTGATTTCTTCAGTGATCTCTTGGTTATTAAGTAGTGTATTTAGCCTTCATGTGTTTGTATTTTTTACAGACTCTTTCCTGTAATTGATATCTAGTCTCATAATGTTGTGGTCAGAAAAGACACTTGATACAATTTCAATTTTCTTAAATTCACCAAGGCTTGATTTGTCACCCAAGATATGATCTATCCTGGAGAATGTTCCATGAGCACTTGAGAATAAAGTGTGTTCTGTTGTTTTTGGATGGAATGTCCTATAAATATCAATTAAGCCCATTTTGCTTAATGTATCATTTAAAACTTGTGTTCCTTATTTATTTTCATTTTGGATGATCTGTCCATTGTTGAAAGTGTGATATTAAACTCCCCTACTATCGTTGTGTTACTGTCAACTTCCCCTTTTATGGCTGTTAGCATTTGTCTTATGTATTAAGGTGCTCCTATGTCAGGTGCATAAATATTTACAATTGTTATATCTTCTTCTTGGATTGATCCCTTGATCATTATAGTGCCCTTCTTTGTCTCTTGTAATAGTCTTTACTTTAAAGTCTATTTTTTCTGATATGAGAATTGCTACTCCAGCATTCTTTTGATTTCCATTTGCATGGAATATTTTTTTTGATCCCCTCACTTTCAGTCTGTATGTGTCCCTAGGTCTGAAGTGGGTCTCCTGTAGACAGCATATATATGGGTCTTGATTTTGTTATCCATTCAGCCAGTCTATTTCTTTTGGTTGGAACGTTTAATCCATATATATATGTGTGAGTATATATATATATATATGTGTGTATATATATATATATTTTTTTTGTGTGTGTGTGTGTGTGTGTGTGGTATGCAGGCCTCTCACTGTTGTGGTCTCTCCCATTGCAGAGCATAGGCTCCAGACACGCAGGCTCAGTGGCCATGGCTCATGGTCCCAGCCGCTCCACCGCACATGGGATCTTCCTGGACCGGGGCACGAACCTGTGTCCCCTGCATCAGCAGGTGGACTCTCAACCACTGCACCACTAGGGAAGCCCCTAATCCGTTTACATTTAAGATAGTTATCGATATGCATGTTCCTATTACCATTTTCTTAATTATTTTGGGTTTGTTATTGTAGGTCTTTTCCTTCTCTTGTGTTTCCTGCCTAGAGAAGTTCCTTTAGCGTTTGTTGTAAAGCTGGTTTGGTGGTGCTGAGTTCTCTTAGCTTTTGCTTGTCTGCAAGGTTTTAATTTCTCCCTCAAATCTGAATGAGATCCTTGCTAGGTAGAGTAATCTCAGTTGTAAGTTTTTACCTTTCATCACTTTAAATATGTTCTGCCACTCCCTTCTGGCTTGCAGAGTTTCTGCTGAACAATCAGCTGATAACCTTATGGGAAATCCCTTTTATGTTACTTGCTGCTTTTTCCTTGCTGATTTTAATTTTTCTTTGTATTTAATTTTTGATAGTTTGATTAATATGTGTCTTGGAGTGTTTCTCCTTGGATTTATCCTGTATGGGACTCTCTGTGCTTCCTGGACTCGATTAACTATTTCCTTTCCTATATAGGGAAGTTTCCAATGATAATCTCTTCAAATATTTTCTCAGTCTCTTTCTTTTTCTCTTCCTCTTCTGGGACCCCTACAATTCCAACATTGGTGCTTTTAATGTGGTTCCAGAGGTCTCTGAGACTGTTCTCAATTCTCTTCATTCTTTCATATTTATTCTGCTCTGTGGTAGTTATTTCCACTATTTTATCTTCCAGGTCCCTTATCCGTTCTTCTGCCTCAGTTATTCTGCTATTGATTCCTTCTAGAGAATTTTTAATTTCATTTATTGGGTTGTTCATCACTGTTTGTTTGCTCTTCTTCTAGGTTCTTGTTAAACGTTTCTTATATGTTCTCCATTCTAGTTCCAAGATTTTGGATCATCTTTACTATCATTACTCTGAATTCTTTTTCAGGTAGACTGCTATTTCCTCTTCATTTGTTTGGTCTGGTGGGTTTTTACCTTGCTCCTTCATCTGCTGTTTGTTTGTCTGTCTTCTCATTTTGCTTAAGTTACTGCATTTGGGGTCTCTTTCTCACAGGCTGCATGCTCATACTTCCTGTTGTTTTTGGTGTCTGCCCCCAGTGACTAAGGTTGGTTTAGTGGGTTGTGTAGGCTTCCTGGTGGAGGAGACTAGTGCCTGTGTTCTGGTGGATGAGGCTGGATCTTGTCTTTCTGGTGGGCAGGACCACATCCGAAGATGTATTTTGGGGTGTCTGTGACCCCAAACATAAATTATCATGATATTAGGCAGTCTCTCTGCTTATGGGTGGGGCTGTGTTCCTGTCTTGCTAGTTGTTTGGCATAGGGTGTCCAGCACTGTAGCTTGCTGGTCGTTGAGTGGAGCTGGGTCTTATCGTTGAGATGGAGATCTCTGGGAGAGCTTTTGCCATTTGATATCATGTGGAGCCAGGAGGTCTCTGGTCTACCAATGCCCTGAATTTGGCTCTCCCACCTCAGAGGCACAGGCCTGACACCCAGCCAGAACACCAATATCCTGTCAGCCGCACGTCTCAGAAGAAAAGTGGGAAAAAAAGAAAGAAAGAAAGAAAAAATAAAATAATTATTAAAAATTAAAAAGCAATAAAAAAAGGAAAAAAAGAAAGAAGAGAGCAACCAAAGTATAAAACAAATCCACCAATGATAACAAGTGTTAAAAGCTGTACTAAAAAATATAAAAAAGAAAAAAAGACAGACAGAACCCTAAGACAAATGGTAAAAGCAAAGCTATACAGACAAAATCACACAAAGAAGCATACACATACACACTTGCAAAAAGAGAAGAAGGAAAAAATATATATATATCGTTGCTCCCCAAGTCCACCATCTCAATTTTGGGTTGATTCCTTGTCTTTTCAGGTATTCCACAGATGTAGCATACATCAAGTTGATTGTGGAGATTTAATCTGCTGCTCCTGAGGCTGCTGGGAAAAATTTCCCTTTCTCTTCTTTGTTCGCTCAGCTCCTGGGGTTCAGCTTTGGGTTTGGACCCACCTCTGTGTGTAGGTCCCCTGAGGGTATCTGCTCTTTGCTCAGACTGGATGGAGTTAAAGGAGCAGCTGATTAGGGGGCTCTGTCTCCCTCAGGTGGGGGATGGGGGGGAGGAGTATGGATGCTGGGTGAGCCTGCAGCAGCAGAGGCTGATGTGACTTTGCACTAGCCTGAGGCGTGCCATGTGTTCCCCTGGGGAAGTTTTCCCTGGATCGCGGGACTCTGGCAGTGGTGGGCTACACAGGCTCCCAGGAGGGGAGACGTGGATAGTGATTTGTCCTTGCACAAGTCACACAGCTTTTTGGTGGCTGCAGCAGCAGCCTTAGCATCTCATGCCCATTTCTGGTGTTCGCGCTGATTGCTGTGGCTTGCACCCATCTCTCGAGCTCATTTAGGCAGTGCTCTGAATCTCCTCTCCTCCTGCACCGTGAAACAATGGGCTCTTGCCTCTTAGGCAGGTCCAGACTTCCCTGGACTCCCTCCCGGCTAGCTGTGGCGCAGTAGCCCCCTTCAGGCTGTGTTCACGCAGCCAACCCCAGTCCTCTTCCTGGGTTCTGACATCCAAAGCCCGAGCCTCTGCTCTAAGCCCCCACCCGCCCTGGCAGATGAGCAGACAAGCCTCTCAGGCTGGTGAGTGTTGGTCGGCACTGATCCTCTGTGCGGGAATCTCTCTGCTTTGCCCTCCACACCCCTGTTGCTGTGCTCTCCTCCATGGCTCCGAAGATTCCCCCTCCGCCACCCGCAGTCTCCACCCACAAAGGGGCTCCTAGTGTGTGGAAACCTTTCCTCCTTCACAGCTCCCTCCCACTGGTGCAAGTCCTGTCCTTATTCCTTAGTCTCCGTTTTTTATTTTTTCTTTTGCCCTACCCAGGGGAGTTTCTTGTCTTTTGGGAAGTCTGAGTTCTTCTGACAGTGTTCAGTAGGTGTCCTGTAGGAGTTGTTCCACATGTAGATGTAGTTTTGATGTATTTGTGGGGAGGAAGGTGATCTCCGTGTCTTACTCCTCCACCACATTGAAGGTCTCCCCTACAGCAGGTTCTTATTAGTTATCTATTGTATGCATATTAGTGTACATATGTTAATCCCAATCTCACAATTCATCCCCCTTACCCCACTTTCCCCCTTTGGGGTCCATACCTTTGTTCTGTACTTCTGTGTCTCTATTTCTGCCTTGTAACCCTGTTCATCTGTACCATTTTTCTAGATTCTACATATATGCTTTAATATACAATATATTATTTTCTCTTTCTTACTTACTTCACTCTGTATGACAGTCTCTAGGTCCATCCACATCTCTCCAAAAGACCCCAATCGTTCTTTTTTATAGTTGAGTAATTGTAGTTGTATATATGTACCACAACTTCTTTATCCACTTGTCTGTCGATGGGCATTTAGGTTGCTTCCATGACCTGGCTATTGTAAATAGTGCTGCAATGAATACTGGGGTGCATGTGTCTTTTTGAATTATGGTTTTCTCTGGGTATATGCCCAGTAGTGGGATTGCTGGGTCATATGGTAATTCAATTTTTAGTTTGTTTTTTTTTGTTGTTTTTTGTTTTTATTTGCTGTACGTGGGCCTCTCACTGTTGTGGCCTCTCCCATTGCAGAGCACAGGCTCTGGACACGCAGGCTCAGTGACCATGGCTCACAGGCCCAACGGCTCCATGGCATGTGGGATCTTCCCGGACCGGTGCACAAGCCCGTGTCCCCTGCATCGACAGGTGGACTCAACCACTGCACCACCAGGGAAGCCCCTGAGGATTGTCTTTTGGTCTTGTTTATGGTTTCCTTTGCTGGGCAAAAGCTTTTAAGTTTCATTAGGTCCCATTTGTTTATTTTTGTTTTTATTTGCATTTCTCTAGGAGGTGGATCAAGAGGATCTTGCTGTGATTTATGTCATAGAGTGTTCTGCCTATGTTTTCCTCTAAGAGTTTTATAGTGTCTGGCCTTACATTTCAGTCTTTAATCCATTTTGAGTTTATTTTTGTGTATGGTGTTAGGGAGTGTTCTAAATTCATTCTTTTACATGTAACTGTCCAGTTTTCCCAGCACCACTTACTGAAGAGTCTGTCTTTTCTCCACTGTATATTCTTGCCTTCTTTATCAAAAATAAGGTGACCATATGTGCATGGGTTTATCTCTGGGCTTTCTATCCTGTTCCATTGATCTATATTTCTGTTTTAGTGCCAGTACCATACTGTTTTGATTACTGTAGCTTTGTAGTATAGTCCGAAGCCAGGGAGTCTGATTCCTTCAGCTGCATTTTTTTCCCCTCAAGACTGCTTTGGCTATTCAGGGTGTTTCATGTCTCCATACAAATTTGAAGATTTTTTGTTCTAGTTCTGTAAAAAATGCCATTGGTAATTTCATAGGGATTGCATTGAGCCTGTAGATTGCTTTGGGTAGTATAGCCATTTTCACAATGTTGATTCTTCTAATCCAAGAACATGGTATATCTCTCCATCTGTTTGTGTCATCTTTGATTTCTTTCATCAGTGTCTTATAGTTTTCTGAGTACAGGTGTTTTACCTCCTTAGGTAGGTTTATTCCTAGGTGTTTTATTCTTTTTGTTGCAATGATGAATGAGATTATTTCCTTAATATTTCTTTCTGATCTATTGTTAGTATCATGTCATCTGCAAACTGTAACAGTTTTACTTCTTCTTTTCCAATTTGGATTCCTTTTATTTCTTTTTCTCCTCTGATTGCCATGGCCGGGACTTCCAAAACTATGTTGAATAATAGTGGAAAGTGTGGACATCCTTTTCTTGTTCCTGATCTTAGAGGAAATGCTTTCAGTTTTTCACCATTGAGAATGATGTTGGCTGTGGTTTTGTCATATATGGCCTTTATTATGTTGAGGTAGTTTCCCTCTATACCCAGTTCCTGGAGAGTTTTTATCATAAATGGGTGTTGAATTTTGTCAAGAGCTTTTTCTGCATCTATTGAGATGATCATATGGTTTTTATCCTTCAATTTATTAATACGGTGTATCACATTGATTGATTTGCATATACTGAAGAATGCTTGCATCCCTGGGATAATCCCACTTGATCATGGTGTATGATCCTTTTAATGTTTTATTGGATTCTGTTTGCTAGTATTTTGTTAAGGATTTTTGCATCTATATTCATCAGTGATATTGGTCTGTAATTTTCTTTTTTTTTGTATTATCTTTGTCTGATTTTTGTATCAGGGTGATGGTGGCCTTGTCAAATGAGTTTGGGAGTGTTCCTTCCTCTGCAATTTTTTGGAAGAGTTTGAGAAGGATGGGTGTTAGCTCTTCTCTAATTGTTTGATAGAATTCACCTGTGAAGCCATCTGGTCCTGGACTTTTGTTTGTTGGTTATTTTGTTCTTAAATAATTATAATTATTTACTAATGGGATGTGTGTACTTGTTGAGAACTCCACAACTTTTTGAACCTTGGACACTGCTGCCTTTACTTGTTGTTGTACATTGATTTTTGTGCAGTACTTGCTTTTTATCACAACAACCACAGAAAACCTGCCCTCCTAAAGATATGACCCAATTGAAAGGAAATTGTGAGATCTAATGCCAAAACTATAAACTTCCTTGCATTAGCAATTTGCTCAGCATCTGGCAGGTGCTGAGTATCTCTGTGTCACCCTCCAAAAATTAAGACATCCTGTGTGAGTTCACTGTTCACTGTGTGACCCAGGACACCTTGGTGCACAGTTTGGAAACTGTTGGTCCAACTGTAGAAATTTATTGCCTCTCCGCATGTTGGAGGAAGTTTGTGGGCTAGAAGTTGAGATGAAGGCAAAGAATGGGGAGAGAAAAATTGCTGAGAAAAATCGTCTTAACTTTCTCAAGACATATCCTCAGATTACGCTCATTCTATAAAGAGGTGTATCTAGGAAAACTCATGAGGCTGGGATCTTTCCTGGGAATGTTAAAGACATATTGTGCTAAGTAGGAATGAGTACCTCCATGAGTTGAGGACTGGGCCCATAGGATTATGCCTGGTACCACTGGTTACTTCTGCAACTATTGCTAGGCCAGTTATTCCTTCCTTACTTCTACCCTCCCCCTCTAACACCCTCCCTCCCTCTCTCCTTCCTTGCTTTCCACAAATGAATATTCTCCTCCATGTGAGCATACCCCAGTGATAAAAAGGAGGACGCAGGGCTTCCCTGGTGACGCGGTGATTGAGAGTCTGCCTGCCGTTGCAGGGGACACGGGTTCGTGCCCCGGTCCGAGAGGATCCCACATGCCGCGGAGCGGCTGGGCCCGTGAGCCATGGCCACTGAGCCTGCACTTCTGGAGCCTGTGCTCGGCAACGGGAGATGCCACAACAGTGAGAGGCCCATGTACCACAAAAAAAAAAAAAAAAAAGCAGGACCCAGGAGCCAGACTACCCACCATCTGCTACCATGTGTGACTTTGGCTAACATCTAACCTCTGTGCTTAATATTCTACTTCTGTAAAATGGGTTTAGCAGAATTACATACTTTATCAGTTTGTTATGAGATTGAAATGCCCTGAGAGAGATTAGATCAGTGTCTGCTATGATGACGTGCAGGCAGCTCACCAAACACGTGTGACAAGATAGACTTTATCTCTGTTTCTCCCTGGCTTACAGTCCAGAGCAAAAGATAAATATCAAACCCTGTTGGTGCAAACAATTAGTTGATTACAGTTCCAATGTGTGTTAAGAAGAAATGTAGTAGTCCACGTGAGCATTGCCACATGGGGATTTCACTTTGGGGTGTATGTGTGTGTGCGTGTGTGTGTGTGTGTGTTGTGGGGGGGTGAGTGTCTCAAATTCCTCCCAGAGTAAATGATACTTAAGTTGTGACTCAAAAGATGTATAGAAGAAGTTAGGCCAAGGTCCAGTGGGTGGAGGAGGTGTGGAGAATGTTCCAAACAGAAGGAACACTGTGACCAAGACACTAAGACTCCTGCTACGGTGAAAACAAGGGTGAAAGGCTTAGGCAGAAGCCAAACCATATGATGCCGTGTGGTCCTTGTTAAGGAATCTTAAGAGTGATGGGAAGCCATTGAAATGATTTGAGCAGAGGAATGGCATGACTTTGTCTTATAAAAGATCACTCTGGCTGCTGGGTGGAGAATAGACTCCAGGGGATAAGAGGGAAAACAGAAAGACCAGCTAGGAGCCTACTTGGAGATCCTTTGGGAAAGATAGGAGGTGGCCCTGCCTATGGTGGCAACAGCGCAGAGGACAGATTTGAGAGGTAATTAGGAGCCTGAATGGATATGATGGGTTGATTGTGGAAAGAGAGGAAAAACCAGGCAAATGCCCAGAAGTCTTCCCAGAAGGGTTGGGAGGAAGGAAGGTGTGATGTGATGACAGGGCTGCAGAGCCCTGCAGGAGGGGCAGTGCCCATAAAAGACTCCTGGGAGGGTATGAAGGAGCCAGATGACGCAGCTCTCCAAACCACTCTCTCCAAGTACTTCTTAAATCATTGAAATAAAACAGGATCTCTGTGTTTCTCTTCTGAGATGTCCAGATAACTATCTCAGGTCTTCACTTTATTTTGTACAAAGGCCAGCCCTGGCATAGAAAATGAAAACCTCCATTCCACAAAGAACCCACTGTGGTTTTCAAGTTCTTAATCAACCTACGATGTATGTGGAGTCATTCAAAACAAAGTTTATTGTTATGCTGTCCATGCACAGGCCTGTCCAGATTTGCTGTCAGTTCCTTTCTCCTTCTCTATGGAGCCATCTTTTTTTCTTGTATTTAAGTAAAAAAAATGTTTTTGATATTAATTAAGTTACATGGCAATTTCCTCCCCCTAATTAAAGTGGAACCTTCTCACAGGACACTTTGAAGTGCGGCTCTGTGGATATAAGAAACTTTTCATCCTCCGCCAGGGCTCTGTAGTGTCTCTTCATATTGTTCACTTCAGTCAGAATAAAACTCTTTCTGATAATGAAGGGAAGAGCATTTCCCTTTTCCCAGCTACCACACAATCAAGCCCGCCTGGTGTGGGATGTGGGGGAGCCGCGGCCGCAGGCAGGTTGGGGGGCTGGAGGCGACAGCTCAGGTGCATCTGGGAAGGGGTTGATGAGGTGACAGGGCTGAAAGCTGGGTGAGGGGGACATAAGTTGGAACGGGAGGGGTGCTGGGAGCCACTTCTCTAGGGATGATTGGGAGAGTGGCAGCACCCTGCTCCCGGGAGATAACAAATCCATCAACGACTTTTCGCCATGAGCTTTGATATCCTTAATGAAAAGTGTAGCGGTTGGATCGTGGGTTCCTCTGTTCTAATTTCCAAGGGACAGTTCCTGTGCTTTGTTTGGGCCCAGAGGACCCCCTGAAATTCTCAGAGAGGGAACAGTGACCAAAGATGTAAGGAGAAAGGAAGAGAAGAAAGTGGGAAAGTGCAGCACGGGTAGCAGCAGTGGAGAGGGATGATCAGGAAAGGAGGGAGGAATCAGTCCCTCACCCTGAAAAAATTCCCTCAGCCGGGGAGACAGTTTTGACTTTCAAACCTGCTGGTTCCTCTGATTTACTCTTTCCCTCCCTCCAAGAGTTTCTCTTTCAAGCCCCTCTGAATGCCATGGAGGTGGGGAAAGAAAAGGAAGGCATCTTGTCCCCTCCTTGCCCAGAAACCAATTTCTCATGAGAACACCCCAGGGAGGAAGCAGAGGCCACGGGTTTTTATCTGCGAATCTGACTGCTGGTGTTTTCCCTGTAGGTATCGACAGCCAGGAAAACATATCACAGACCAAACCAGAAACAGCCCTGGTATGTCCACCTCCTCCCCAGCAAACTGCCACCAGCCCAGAGTGTCAGACGCTCTAATTGGATTATTGCTGTTTCTCCAGCTGTCTCAAGGTGTCTCTCAAATAGCTCGGAAGCCACAGACAAAGGCAAATGGAAGAGGCATAGAAGGAGGTAGAGAAGGATGCAGGTTCCCTTCTCCTGGTCCCTCCTTCAGCAGCTGCCTCCTCCTGTCTCAGGCCAAGGAGGCAGGAGCAGGTCTCCAACAGGAGGCCTTAGCTTCCCACCTGGCCTGCAAATCCCTGAAGAAATAGGTGCTGAAACAGGGATGGGAAGGGCAGGGTGGCGTAGCAGAGCTGGGCAGGTAGCGGGGTTTATCCTGAGGTCCTGCAGCTTAATTCAGCAACTGCAACTCAACTCCATACATGGGATGTGGTGACGACTCCTGGGTGCCGGACATCAGGCTGGGAGGTGGGAAGGAGTCCCTGAATGCCAGAGGTTCCCAGCCTCGCCAGTGGTGGTGTCCAAATGTACGAGAAAAAACCACACGCTCTGGGAGCATCAGGGAGGCAGATTTGATTCCAGCTTGGGGAGGCCTGATAAAAGCCTCGGGGACGTGCCATTTCTGCATGACATTTGGGAGGCTGGAAAGATGGCAAGAGGAATGTTCCAGACAGAGAGGCAACAGGTGGAAGTTGCTGATGGGAGCTATGCCTCGTGTAGCAGCAAGCCTGGGGTACTTTAACCCTGAAGGTATCGTTGGGGCCCAAGGGGAGCTGAGGGGAGGGACGGAGAGGCCCTGCAGAGAGGCCGCCGCGGCAGAGCAAGACCTGGGCTGCCAGGCTGAAGAGCCAGCCTGTCTTTTTTGTGTCTTTTTTGTGTCACGGGTCATCATGGAAGACTTACGAGATGTGGAGTGATGGGATTAGACGGATGTTTTAGAGGAACAGCTCTGCTCCCTTGTGGTACATGCACCCTCATCCTTTATCCTCACCACATGGCTTGCCATCAAAAAAGCTAGGAACACTTAAACAAACTACAGTGTGTGACTTAGGAGAAATCCAGAACCGTGGCATGGACTTCTTTACCTCCCGCACCTGGCCCTGTGGACAATTTCAGCAAAGCCCCAACGAGCATGGCATGGACTACAGAATGGCTTTTCCTGAGGACCCTTGATCAAGCACCATCCCATTCCCATCCCCGGCCATGCTGACTTTCAGTACGTGGGTACCATAATGACCCAACTCAAGATACAAATGCCAGGGGAGCCTGCACGTAAAGGGTGATGAGGACAATAGAGGGATGTGGTTAATTGGGAAGGCTTCCCGAAACTGTGGCCTTGTGATCGAGATATCATAAGTGAATGATTTGGCAGGAAACAAAAGAGAGAGGCAGTCCAGAAAGAAGACTCCTCAGAACTGAGGACAGCAGGTGTTTCTGCAGGGGGGGAGAATTTGATGTGTTGAGAGGAAGGAGAGGCGGGTAGTTTGTAACATGACTTGAAGGTGGAGATGCCATACTCCACGGGGTATGAATTCTGGGTGATGGGGTACCCCCGAGTGGTTTGTCAATAATGGGCCACATCAACCCATTCTCCAGAGCTCCTCCACTTCTGCCTCCACCCAGAGTGCAGGCAGCCTCCCTTGATATTGTTCCCTTGAGACACAGCCTTGCAGAGGGATGAGAGTACACCCCCAACTGATGGATCTGGACTAGTCATTGCATCCCTCTGAGGTTGGCAAGGGCAGGAAAGGTGTTCTGACCAGGGAAGGTGGCCCTGCCGAGCTGAGTGATGGAGATGATATATGTATACTAATTCTGCAGTTAGACCCTAGAGCTGTGTGATAACCTGTGCTCTTTATATTTTGGCAGTGAACTTATGCTGGCCAGCTGGGAGCCAGGATTGTGTTTTAGACGTCCTCTGAATACTCTGAAACTTCTTTCTGCAGCATGGCTCCATGGAAAATACTTCCTTTGATGAAAGCAGCAAATTCCACTTGCTTGAATAGCTACATAGGAAAGTTAGCTTAACAACTATTTTGTGCTTTACTATTAAAGAAAAAGCCACTCACATTCCATTTAACGTTCACAGAATTCCGTGAAGATTTTAGGGTAGATGTGATTATATCCATTTTACAGATGAGGAAACTAAAGCTCAGAGAGGTTAAATAATTTCCCCTACATCCCACAGCTCCTGATTGCAGAGCAAAGAGATAATCCCTGGCCTTCTGAGGCTAAATCAAATGTATTTTCTGCTACAGACATATTTCTGATGAATACCAATTCCTCCGCATCCGGAGGCAGGCCAGTTTGTGGATACTAGGATCCAACACCTGATTCTTATTGCAGGGCTTCCTAAGGGCTGGGTCTTCAGCTCTGATGAAAGCCAGATTCCAGCTGCCAGCCGTAGGAGAAAGCTGCAGGCATTCCAGCCAACCCAGAGACCTAGAAAGAAAATCCAAGCATTCTTAACCTTTAAAAAGATCTTGGCCTGTGGGCAGATAAATTAACTCCAGGGCTCTGGGGAGATTAAACCTTATTTTATGGTTTGCTTGTTAAAAACGCATAACTCCAAATCTCACCAGAGATTGCAATTAAGATAGCATGGGGCTAAAGCTATATGAGAAGTATTATTTACTCCTGGCTCCCCGCAAAGTCCAAAACGACAATGGGTTTTTCCATTTCGTAACCTGCAGTCGATCTGAAGCCACCTGCCTTTGTACCTAAAGTGCTTTAGGACACGTGCTTCTTCTCTCCGAGCATTGCTGCTGCCACCGTTCTGTTATCCTTTGTGGTTGCCCAAAGTAACCATAAAAACCCAAGTTAAAACAAAGTTTCCAGGGCGTTAATGTTCAAGAGACACCAAGAACACTTTTTACCATCTGCTCCTCTACTGTTCCCACCTGAGGGGCTCTTTTCCTGTGTTCCCCTTTGAATGCCGGAATTGTACAAGCCCCAAATAGCTCCCTGATTTCTAGCAAAGTCCAAGGAAAAGCCAGGTCACCCTGAAGCAGACTGATCTCACTAAAATATGCCCAAGAGAAAACCATTACACATCTTCTCAACCATCCCTGTTAGAGATCTCATGTAAGAAGGGCACACAGATTTTCTCTCCTGAACTTCTGTGAATAGTTACTTTGTTTATGCAAAAACACCACCGAGAACTGTTTAGATGACTCTTTCTGGGATCCTTGTTACCTCTCAAGATTAGTGGTTCCTTTATTCCCATCCTCCGTATGGATAGAAGAGATACAGAAGGAACAAGAGCCTTACTCGGAGAGATTCCATCTTGGGTACTGCAGTGCAGTGAGGGTCTTTCTCGAATTTGTCTTTTCCATCTTAAGACTCACTTGGGACCAATTCCAGACGCCTCAGGAGAGTTACTCAACCATTTTGGAGACTGCTATAGTGGAAGAACACTGAATGGGGAGTTAGGAGAACTGGATTTTAGACCAATCTTTACTTACTACTAGCTCATCTTCATCTAGACACAACGCCTTGCTTGCTGGTTGTTAAATTCCTCCTTGTAAAAGAAGGAGCTACTATGATTAAATATGTTAAGCATGATCTAATTGCCTTGTAAGCATCAACTCTATAAAGTAGCCCAAGGTCACACAACTAGTCACAGGCTGGGCCAAGATTCAAACTGAGGTCTGCTGGACTCATGAGCCCAGATTTATAACCATTGTGCTATTCTACCTCTCTAGGTGGGCCCTTTCAGCTCTATCCTCCAATGAGAGTTTCTTACAGGCAAAGAAAATACTTCACACATTGGATGAGAAATAGACTTTCTATCCCAATTTGTTGCCTTTCTGTCCACTGGGTTAATCCTCCAGCCCCTGAATGCCACAAAAATTCTGAACCAGCCCTGCATTATTTTCCCCTTCTCTGGTGATGATCTGGGGCTGATTTGGCCAAACTTCTAAGTCTGTTGCCTAGCAAGTCCCAGCACATCTGGAGCCCTGCTGTTGTCTAAATTACACAGCTGTCTGCAGCAAAGATGCAGTCATCAGAAAGCTGCTGCCCAATGGAAATCCAGAGAACAATCTTTATATGGATCAGCTCTTTATACCTTTGTGTGGATTTCACTTCTCACTCACAAAGACAACGGGGGCAAGTTAGCAGAGTTCACACTGAGATGTGAGTGACTTTATAACCAGCATGAGGAAGATTTTCCACAGAAAACCCTCTTCTCTCCTGGTGACAAACCTGAATTTTTGCTAAGGGGGGAAAAAAACTCTCTCTCCAAGAGAATTTGTATGGACCCAAGGGCTTTGAAATGGAAAAAAGCTAGAAGATTTCTCTGAGGCAAAGAGATACCACCAAATAGTGCAGTCTTCAAATTTAGGCTTTGTAGACATGCACAGTAAAAGTTTCCAAAAGCTTAAGGAGGCAGAGCCAATTTGAAGCTTTTTCTTTTTCTTTTTTTTAAATGCAATAGGATAGGAAATATTGTTTTGGGAGTGGGGAAGATTGAAACCTGCAGTGAAAGGAAATGAAAACCCAAAATCTCTGCTGGAGGTGTCGATAAAAACTAGAAAATAAGAAAAAAAAAAATGAAAAAGAAAGCCAAACTGACCAGTCTTATTTAGCTCCCCAAGGAGAGAAGTGCTGTAGTAAAGAAGAAAGTGACAACAGTCAGCCCTGTGATCTCTCGTCCTATTAATCAGGCCTCTCCATCAGCTGACAGTCTCCCAGACAAAGGCCACTGATGTTCAAAATGGCGACCACATGCACCGCAGGATCCTGAAATGCCGTCTGCATCAAAAAGGCCAATGAAATTATACTCAAAATTGAACCTCAGAATCTCAAAACTGGATGGGACCTTAGAGGTCCTCTGGTCCAACCTCCTCATTTTGCGGTTGAGGAAACTGAGGCACAGAGGTCACGAGACTGGTTGATCAAAAGTGGGAACACGGTCCCAAATCTCCACCTTCTGACTGCTGTTTCCTGTTACAGCACACTGACAACCCAAACTCTGTGGTGTTATAATAACTGGCACATGGGTTATCTACAGAGAATAATGGGGTCACTTTTCTTAAACCATATTATTGATTGAACCGTATAGATTAAGTAGAACTCATCAATGACTTTTAATATATTAATGACAGTAGCCACTTTATCCCTGTGTGTTAGGTGTGTGTATTTAGTTCCATGGTGCTTCCAAAATGCAGTTCTCTTTATGTGAAGGCCAAAAAGGTGAGTCAGTGAGCTGGGATGAGGATTCCTTCCATCCCGGGGTTTTGTCAGTGACCTAATTTATTAATTTTACCTCCCTCCCAGTTTAGAAACCTGGACACAACTAAAACTCTTCACATTAGCTGTCAGTGTTGTCACTCACACTTGTATCAATAATCCTGAACTCTGACAACTTCCCTTATTTTTAGACCTAAATCCTATTTTGTAATATAAATATCACACTCTAGGCAGAGCACCATAGAGCAATTATTGCACTTGCCAGGTGAGGTGAATTACTTGACCTCGACTCTTCCAGGCAGCCTCTGAGATGTGTTCTAATCACGTGGAGGCACTGGGGCAGAAGTTTAATACTACTGAAGTGTACGGGAAAAAAGAGGGCACCTGTTCTTTTGACAGATCTCCAGGTCCTTCCCTCCAGAGAGAAAAAGGTGAAGGTGGGGTGGGTTGTCAGTGCAATGAGGGGGTTAGTACAGGTTGCTGTAAGAGCCCATAATAAGGGGAATCCATCCCAGTGGAGGAGATCGGACTGTCTTCCTGAATTTGTACGGTGCTTGCAATTTACAAGTGTCTTTCACTTGCATTGTTACACTGATCCCCAGGACAGCATTTGGGATTTTTATCTACTAGTTAGAATATTGGATAATGTCCTCTGTGATGAATTTTCAGATCTCCCATTGTACAGATGAGAAAACTGAGGACTGGAGAGGAGAGGTAATTTGGACAAAGCTGGTATTCAAATTCAGATCTTTCTACCCCTTCCCCCTTATTACTCATTTAGTGCGGATTTTTCCCACGTCCTGGCACATTAGGTCAGGCAAAAGTGAGGTTGTTAGTTTCATTCATTGAATCAACCTTTGTTCTTCGATTAATATCAGCAAAATGCCATGGCATAAAACAACATGCAAGGCTCAGAAGTACAGTGATCACTAGCTTCCTTACACTCTATACTCAAAGGAGAATTTTTAGTGTAAACTTCCACGATGATGGATGATTATGGATTCCAGGTGGGTATCTGAAAAGATCTTTCAGGGAGAAATTAGTAGAAGGGTTCCAAAAAGACACCCAAGTCATAGTTTCCAGTTTGCTTTATCAAGAGAGTTCTACTGCCCTTTGCCTTTCACCTTCCATCCTGCCTTTATGCCCAGCTACCTCCCCACAGCCTCACATGGCCTGTCTTCTGCATGCCCCCCACACGCAACACACAGCGTCACAACACCGGAGCCTGCACACACAGGCTCACATGCTTTTTGGCGGGCACTGTCCACCCACACCTCCCTTCATTCCCGTCACATTTTGGTCCCTGAAGCTCTCTTTCCCTCGTCCTGGCCTGCTAAGAGTGCACCATGGGGGCGAAGTGCATTGCCCTCCAGCCCAGGAACACCCCAGAACAGCTGCCTGTCCCCGGGCTAATGTCCCGGCACCTCCCACATCTCCCCAGCCCCTTCTCCCTGCATACTCTGCAATCACTCCAACCTCCGTGTCACACTTTCCCAGAGCTCCTCTTCTGACAAGTTTATCAAGTTGAGAGATGACACTGTCAATGGGCATATCCAAAAAAAAGGAAAAAGAAGGGAGAGGAGGAAAAATGCCTGGAGCATCCCTTGATGCTGCAAGGAGAGTTCTGCACTCCCAAGGTCATGAGCGTGGGCTACGAGAGGCAGCCGCATTCTTTACCATTTCTTGATTCTTAAGTGAGCCTTGCCCAGTGGGTGCCTGGTGCAGCTCCCTCTTGGCAGCCTTTGCCTGGGCTGGGGTCTGGGAGCCCTGTGCTTCAGTAAGAGATTGCTTGGTAAGACAGTGGCTGAGCTGATAATGCCAGCAAAGTCATGACACCAGGGACCTCTTACAATTTTAAGATCCAATCAACTTTAAAATATTACCGTGTAAGGTGGATTTGAGCAGGGGCTATAGCAAACAATTGACCCTGGTATATTTACTGAGAGCACAGGCACCCTGCTGAAATATTCATCTGGGGTGAGGGTGGTGGGGAAGAGGAGGGGCTGAGAAGCATCGGACTGTTCAGCTCGGGCTAAAAGTCCTTTGACAAAATGTTTCCTTAGGAAAATACAGATGCTATTTTGTATATATGTAGTTATTCTATACAAAAATTCCAAGAGTCAGCCACACAGGAGGAACTTATAAAGAGACCTGCCTCCTTTCTCAGGCCTCTTCCCCAACTCTGTCCCACACTCAGGAAATGCATATGCTCCAGGGGGTGCCTGGGACCCCTCTTCCCTGGGACTTGGCTCCCTCCCAGTTTCTACATTTCTCCCCATATCTGTGCCTTTCCAGTCACCGCCTTGGAGGTTCTGCAACCTCAGCCTGGTTGGAGGAATGCGGCCTGGCCCCAGGACAGTCAGGATGAGGGATAGCCTGCCTGCATTAACGAAGCCCTTGGAGATGGGAGGTGAGATGCAGGGAGGGCAGAAGCCAGTACAAATGACCCAGAGCAATTTATGGTTTATCCAGCCTGTGTCCGACAGAACGCCACCAGTCCCCTGCCTCGCCCACCCAGGGAAACATCAATAAGACATAGAGTTGCTATCCCGAGCCTGGGCTTGCAGTGTGGCCATGAGAAGGAGAACAAAGAAACTACCTCTTTCCTGTAGGAGCAGAGCTTATTGCTCGCAGTTAATGGGAGGGTGGAGGGAAAGGGTGGCCCTGTGGAAATTCCAGCCACTGACAGACTGGAGCTCCTCGAAGACTCTCTGCCTGGGGGGAGGGCACATCAACTCCTTTGCAAGTGGGAGAGGGATCTTCATCTTCCTAGCAAGCCGGATCCTGAGTTTCTCCAGTTAGAAGCCCTGGTTTCTTTTTAAAGATCTATAAGAGCATACTTGGATTTGTGATTTCATATTTTTTTGGAGACATTTGTCCACTTGTTCCTTAACACTGCTGTCTGTGGCTCTCCCATCTTTGTTACTCCCTGTGCCCAGATGCCCTAAGAAGGATGCCTCTGCAGCTCTTAGGCTCAGTTCCCACGCCCCCCTGCCTGCCCTTCTGTAAGATTTTCCCAAGATCAAGCTCCCCTTCTTGCATTTCCATAGCACATTATTTGGAGTTTTGATACATTAGTCACCATGTTGAACTGCAACCTTCCTTGTCTATCTCTTCTTTGGATGGTCAGCTTCTGCAGAGCAGGCACCTTCTGTCTCTATACCCCCAGGTCCTTGTATGGTGCCTCACATGTATTTTTTTTTTTAATGTAAGTTATATAAGTATTTGGGTTTTCTTTGTGGGTTTTTTTGTTTGTTTTGTTTTTTAAACATCTTTATTGGAGTATACCTCACATGTATTTGATGTTCATATCATGCTGGATATATAGAACAAGACCGCTCATCTTCCCTCAGTCATTGCCAGGAAGAAACTTTTTCTTCTAAGCTAAATCCATTAATCCATCAAGCAGCTTTGGGTCAATGAATAAAGTATGAACTTGAACCATATGAAACTACCAACATTCAACTACCTTAGACCTACAAAAATGGTAATTTCATACGGTTCAACCAAATCTATGACATAGACACCTCCCTCAAGGAGGGAAGGAATAAAAGGAAACTAGCTTTTGTAGCACACCAGCTGGGTGTCAGGTACTTTATGAGTATCATCTCATTTAGTTTACTCCTCATTTGATTCTGGTTCAGAAGAAAAAAATAAACATAAAAGAAACAAAATATTTAAATGCTAAGGTGGGTGGTACTGTGGGGACAGTGGGATGGGAAAAAAGTCGTATTTGGCTGGTAAAGGCTTCATAATGAAGGTGAGCTTCAGCCAGCCCTGAAGGGCAGGCTTCTGGAGTCATCCTATGTCACATGAGGTGCACCCTACTTTGTCCCATGGAACACACACTCTGCTTACCTCCATCACAGCACTCCTCACCTGGCTTCCCTGCTATTCATTTCCCTGACTGTATCCATCCTACACCCTGGGCGGGTCCTCAGGGCAGGGGTCACCTCACCTTCATCTTTGTATCCTTCTGTGCAGAGTGATGCCTGGCACACTGCTTACTCAAATGTTTGTTGGGAATGTATACAGAGAAGACCATGCAGTGAATTCCAACAACAAATTCAAAGATTTCTCAGAGGCAGATATACACCTGCTCTCCAGCCTCCCCACCAAGGGACCTGTGTGCTTACAAGGGCTCTAGAGGATAGGGTCCAACAGGGCTGAGCCAAGCATTAAGGAGGACAAGTCCCAGGAGAGGATCACAATTTCAAATAAGCATTAATAGTCGAATCCTTTTTTTCGTTTCCTGTTTCCCTGGCTGGTCAACACGATTCTTACATAAACCCTCAATTCCAGATCATACAGTTCTCTCCCATAGGGACCGGGAAGATGCCTGATATGCTCATAATAACAGCTACCATTCACTGAGCACTCCAAGATAGGTATTATCATCCCCATTTTACAGATGGAGAAGACATATACCTTGCCCAAGTTTACAAGCTAAACTTCCTGGTGGTTCTGGTTTTAAAACCCATACTTTTTTTTTTTTTTTTTAAATGAAGTAGAGTTGATTTACAATGTTGTATTAGTTTCAGGTGTACAGCAAAGTATTTCAGTTATATATATGTGTGTGTGTGTGTGTATATATATATATATATATATATATATATATATTCTTTTTCAGATTCTCTTCACTTATAGGTTATTACAAGATATTGAGTATAGTTACAAGGGCTATACAGTAGGACCTTGTTGGTTATCTATTTTATATATACTAATGTGTATATGTTAATCCCAAACTCCTAATTTATCCCTCCCCTATTCCCCTTTAGTAACCATAAGTTGTGTTTTCTTTTTAACATCTTTATTTGAGTATAATTGCTTTATATTGTTACGTTAGTTGCTGCTGTATAAAAAAGTGAATCAGCTATACGTATACATATATCCCC
>NW_020173774.1:757788-831862 GCF_003031525.2 Neophocaena asiaeorientalis asiaeorientalis
TATGGTAGTTTTATTTGTAGTTTTTTAAGGAACCTTCATACTGTTCTCCATAGTGGCTGTATCAATTTACATTCCCACCAACAGTGCAAGGGGTTCCCTTTCCTCCACATCCTCTCGAGCATTATTGTTCGTAAATTTTTGATGATGGCTATTCTTACCGGTGTGAGGTGATATCTCATTGTAGTTTTGATTTGCATTTCTCTTATGATTAGTAATGTTGAGCATCCTTTCATGTGTTTGTTGGCAATTTTCCCAGCACCACTTATTGAAGGGGCTGTCTTTTCTCCATTGTATATTCTGTCCTTCTTTATCAAAGATAATGTGATCATATGTATGTGGATTTACCTCTGAGCTTTCTATCGTTTTCCATTGATCTATATTTCTGTTTTTGTGCCAGTACCATACTGTCTTTATTACTGTAGTTTTGTAGTATAGTCTGAAGTCAGGGACACCTGATTCCTCCAGCTCCATTTTTCTTTCTCAAGATTTCTTTGGCTATTCGGGGTCTTTTGAGAGTTTCCATACTGAATTTTTTTTGTTCTAGTTCTTTGAAAAATGCCATTGGTAGTTTGACAGGTATTGCATTGAATCTGTAGATTTCTTTGGGTAGTATAGTCATTTGCACAATGTTGATTCTTCTAATCCAAGAACATGGTATAACACTCCATCTGTTTGCATCATCTTCAATTTCTTTCATCAGTGTCTTATGGTTTTCTGAGTACAGGTCTTTTACCTCCTTAGGTAGGTTTATTCCTAGGTATTTTTTTATTCTATATGTTGCAATGGTAAACGGGAGTGTTTCCTTAATTTCTCTTTCAGATTTTTCATCATTAGTGTACAGGAATACAAGAGCTTTCTGTGCGTTAATTTTATATCCTGCTACTTTACCAAATTCATTGATTAGCTCTATTAGTTTTCTGTAGCATCTTTAGGTTTCTCTATGTATAGTATCATGTCATATGTAAACAGTGACAGTTTTACTTCTTTTCTGATTTGGATTCCTTTTATTTCTTCTCTCATTGCTGTGGCTAAAACTTCCAAAACTATGTTGAGTAATAGTGGTGAGAGTGAACAACCTTGTCTTGTTCCTGATCTTAGAGGAAATGGTTTCAGTTTTTCACCACTGAGGATGAAGCTGGCTGTAGGTTTGTCATATACAGCCTTTATTATGTTGAGGTAAGTTCCCACTATGCCGACATTCTGGTGGGTTTTTTTCATAAATGTGTGTTGAATATTGTCGAAAGTTTTTTCTGCATCTATTGAGATGATCATATAGTTTTTATCCTTCAGTTTGTTAATATGGTGTATCACACTGATTGATTTGCTTATATTGAAGAATCCTTTCATTTCTATGATAAACCCCATTTGATCATGGTCTATAATCCTTTTATTGTGCTGTTGGATTCTGTTTGCTAGTCTTTTGTTGAGGATTTTTGCATCTATGTTCATCAGTCATATTGGCCTGTAGTTTTCTTTTTCTGTGACATCTTTGTCTGGTTTTGGTATCAGGGTGATGGTGGCCTCGTAGAATGAGATTGTGAGTGTTCCTTCCTCTGTTATATTTTGGAAAAGTTTGAGAAGGGTAGGTGTTAGCTCTTCTCTAAATATTTGATAGAATTCGCCTGTGAAGCCATCTGGTCCTGAGCTTTTGTTTGTTGGAAAATTTTTAATCACAGTCTCAATTTCAGTGCTTGTGATTGGTCTGTTTGTATTTTCTATTTCTTCCTGTTTCAGTCTCGGAAAGTTGTGCTTTTCTACGAATGTGTCTATTTCTTCCAGGGTGTCCATTTTATTGGCAAATAGTTGCTTGTAGTAATCTCTCATGATCCTTTGTATTTCTGCAGTGTCAGTTATTACTTCTCCTTTTTCATTCCTAATTCTGTTGCTTTGAGTCTTCTCCCTTTTTTTCTTGATGAGTCTGGATAATGGTTTATCAATTTTTTTTATTTTCTCACAGAACCAGCTTATAGTTTTATTGATCTTTGCTATTGTTTCCTTCATTTCCTTTTCATTTATTTCTGATCTGATTTTTATGCTTTTTTCCTTATGCTAGCTTTGGGGGGTATTTTTCTTCTTCTTTCTCTAATTGTTTTAGGTGTAAGGTTAGGTTGTTTACTTGAGATTTTTCTTGTTTTCTGAGGTAGGATTGTAATGCTATAAACTTCCCTCTTTGAACTGCTTTTGCTGCAGTCCATAGGTTTTGGGTTGTTGTGTTTTCATTGTCATTTGTTTCTATGTATTTTTTTATTTCCTCATTGATTTCTACACTGATCTCTTGGTTATTTAGTAGTACATTGTTTAGCCTCCATCTGTTTGTATTTTTTACAGTTTTTTTCCTGTAATGGACATCTAGTCTCATAGCACTGTGGTTGGGAAAGATACTTGAACGATTTCAATTTTCTTAAATTTACCAAGGCTTGATTTGTGACCTGAGATATGATCTATCCTGGAGAATGTTCCATGAGCACTTGAGAAGAATGTGTATTCTGTTGTTTTTGGATGGAATGTCCTATAAATATCAATTAAGTCCATCTTGTTTAATGTGTTATTTAAAGCTTGTGTTTCCTTGTTTATTTCACTTTGCATGATCTGCCCATTGGTGAAAGTGGGGTGCTAAGTCGCCTACTATTATTTTGTTATTGTCGATTTCCCCTTTTATGGTTGTCAGCATTTGCCTTATGTACTGAGGTGCTCCATGTTGGATGCATAAATATTCACAATTGTTATATCTTCTTATTGGATTGATCCCTTGATCATTACGTAGTGTCCTTTTTTGTCTCTTGTAATAGTCTTTATTATAAAGTCTATTTTATCTGATATGAATATTGCTATGCCAGCTTTCTTTTGATTTCCCTTTGCATGGAATATCCTTTTCCATCCCCTCACTTTCAGTCTGTGTGTGTCACTAGGTCTGAAGTTGGTCTTTTGTATACAGCATATTTATGGGTCTTGTTTTTGTATCCATTCAGCCAGTCTATGTGTTTTGGTTGGAGCATTCAATCCGTTTGCATTTAAGGTAATTATTGATATGTATGTTCCTATTACCATTTTCTTAACTGTTTTAGGTTTGTTATTGTAGGTCTGTTCCTAGAGAATTTCCTTTAACATTTGTTGTAAAACTGGTTTGGTGGTGCTGAGTTCTCTTAGCTTTTGCTTGTCTATAAAGGTTTTAATTTCTCCATTGAATCTGAATAAGGTCCTTGCTGGGTAGAGTAATCTCGGTCGTAGGTTTTCCCTTTCATCACTTTAAATATGTCCTGACACTCTCTTCTGGCTTGCGGAGGTTCTGCTGAAAGATCAGCTGATAACTTTATGGGGATTCCCTTGTATGTTGTTTGTTGCTTTTCCCTTGCTGCTTTCAATATTTTTTCTTTGTATTTAAATTTTTATAGTTTGATTAATATTTGTCTTGGTGTGTTTCTCCTTGGATTTACTCTGTATGGGACTCTCTGTGCTTTCTGGACTTGATAAACTATTTCCTTTCCCATATTAGGGAAGTTTTCAACTAAAATCTCTTCAAATGTCTTCTCAATTCCTTTCTTTTTCTCTTCTTCTGGGACCCCTATAATTCGAATATTGATGCATTTAATGTTGTCCCAGAGTTCTCTGAGATTGTCCTCAATTCTTTTCATTCTTTTTTCTTTATTCTGCTCTGAAGTAGTTATTTCCACTATTTTGTCTTCCAGGTCACTTATCCATTCTTCTGCCTCATTTATTCTGCTATTGATTCCTTCCAGATAATTTTAAATTTCATTTATTGTGTTGTTTATCATTGTTTGTTTGCTCTTTAGTTCTTCTAGATCCTTGTTAAACATTTCTTGTATTTTCTCCATTCTATTTCCAAGATTTTAGATCATCTTTACTATCATTACTCTGAATTGTTTTTCAGGTAGACTGCCTATTTCCTCGTCCTTTGTTTGGTCTGGTGGGTTTTTACCTTGCTCCTTAATCTGCTGTGTATATCTCTGTCTTCTCATTTTGCTTAACTTACTGTGTTTGGGGTCTCTTTTCACAGGCTGCAGTTTGTAGTTCCCATTGTTTTTGGTGTCTGTCCCCAATGGGTAAGGTTGGTTCAGTGGGTTGTGTAGTCTTCCTGGTGGAGGGGACTGGTGCCTGTGTTCTAGTGGATGAGGCTGGATCTTGTCTTTCTAGTGGGCAGGACCATGTCCGGTGGTGTGTTTTGGTGTGTCTGTGAAGTTATTATGATTTTAGGCAGACTCTCTGCTAATGGGTGGGGTTGTATTCCTGTCTTGCTATTTGTTTGTCATGGGGTGTCCAGTACTGGAGCTTGCTGATCATTGAGTGGAGCTGGGTTTTAACACTGAGACAGAGATCTCTGGGAGAGCCCTCACTGATTGATATTACTTGTGGCCCAGAGTTCTCTGGTGGTCCCATATCCTGAACTCAGCTCTCCCACCTCAGAGGCTTAGATCTGACACCTGACAGGAGTACCAAGACCCTGTCAGCCACACAGCTTACATGTAAATGTGTTAAATTCCCCAATCCAAAGGCACAGGTGGCTGGCCTTCTGAACTCTGCTTAGTCCTCCAGCCAGGTGTTGTCCTCTGGGCCTTGTTGATATGGAGAGAAAGCTTTGGATCCAGGTCCAGCTGCATTCCCTAGCATCTAGAAGAAGCAGCTCACACCCCCATCCTCCCCTATTACTGCCACAACTCATCATGATCCTTGAGCACCCAGGGCTCCACCTCTCATGGTCCATTAGTTTGTTTTTTATGTCTGTGAGTCTATATCTGTTTTGCAAATAAGTTCATTTGTATAATTTTTTTAGATTCCACATATAAGTCATATCATATGATATTTGTCTTTGTCTGGCTTACTTTACTTTGTATGATAACTTCCAGGTCCATCCATGTTGTTGCAAATGGCATTATTTCATTCTTTTTAATGGCTGAGTAATATTCTATTGTGTGTGTGTGTTTGTGTGTGTATATATATATATATATACACACACAAACACACACACCACATCATCTTAAAATTCATACTCTTTATCACTAAGTTTTATTGGTACAAAATCCAGATTTTGGCTGGCCCCCGTTTCCCAGAATGTCTGGAGTTCAGCATGCTTGTCTGGGGTTTTGGGTGGCCAGGGCAGCACCCACGGCCAGAAGTGCACAAAGGAGTCTTCCCTGTTTTTGATCCCCTGCTTTCAACCTTTGGGACAAATCATATAAACATTTTAGCAGACTTGGTCCCTCATCAGCCAGCGTCGTGCCAGGTCTATGAGCCTTTCATTCATCATTCTCAATGAGGAATTAACTCTTTGGAATTGATTTATAGAAATAGGCAGGGGCCTCTCCAGCAGAATCTGTGCTACTCTGTCTTGATTTCTTGCCCCTTCCTGTCCCCAGAGAGCTCCTGCTGACACTGAAGATTGTCTTGACTCCTAGGAACTCACCAACTCATTGTAGATTTAAGCACGTGCCCTCTTGACTTTCAGGATTATGGTTTTTTCTTCTTCTTCTTAATCTTTTTTTTTTTTTTTGCGGTACATGGGCCTCTCACTGTTGTGGCCTCTCCCGTTGTGGAGCACAGGCTCCGGACGCGCAGGCTCAGCGGCCATGGCTCACAGGCCCAGCCGCTCCGCGGCATGTGGGATCTTCCTGGACTGGGGCACAAACCCGTGTCCCCTGCATCAGCAGGCGGACTCTCAACCAGTGTGCCACCAGGGAAGCCCCATCTTCTTCTTAATCTTTAAGGAGGCGTATATCCAAGGGGTAGGCAAAGTTTCACAAAGAGGAGATGGAGGTGGCAGAGAGAATGAACCCAGCATATGCTAAGAGCTCTATTCCACAATTTGAATGACAGTGAAGACACGTCTTGTCAAGTTACCACTTCAGTCAAACAGGCTAACCCTCACCAACGTTGATAACAGGATGATTTCACTTCAAAAAAAAAATAAGTGAGAGAAGGTGGGAAGAAACCTTGGGCTATTAACTGGGTTCCCATTTCACTGAGCTGATACAGGTTCCCATGTCTTCTCATGAACTCTTCCAAATCCTCTGCGGTTTGCAGCTGTGGGATAGAAAGGTCCAGGATGTACATGTATCCAAGCCACTCTTCTGGCTGAAATGAGACCGCTCTGGGGAGCTGCCTTGGGTGATTGGGCCACCCAAGCACTACTGTCGGAAGAGCTTTCTGTGCCCCCGGATTGGTAGGTGTAACTCAGGCAGAGTGGCAGCTGTCATGCCCTTTCAAGATGTCTGTGCTTCTACTGGAGTGGAGAAACAAAAATCAGGGGCTGAGTCAAGGTCAGACTAGGGAAAGTAAGCACATCAGCAAATTAAACAGGGGTACCCAGAACCCTGTTCTATCTGGAAATATGTCACTGGGTCCTGGGTGGAGTAACTCTTGCTCATAATGAAGTTTCTATTTTTATCATAATGATCATTACTGACTTCACCAGCCCTATCTGCCTGGTTTTTACATTTGGTCTCCTAGAAACTCTTATTTCTGGATGCTCTTAAATCTGTGTCTTACCAGTCTGGATTCTGACCCCAAATCTATTCCTGACATTAGGCTTTTGACTTGGTAACTTTGATTTCTGGTTTCTTACCTGTATGTATATTATAATAACCCTGCTCCAATCTACAGATCAGCTCTTCTAGATCCAGTGTATTTCTGGTAATTCTTGCCTTGCTAGTACTTGGGGCCGAAAATGATCATTGTAAGTCACTTGGGGAAGTGGCAGCTGTGCGATACCAACCCGCACTGAAGATGTATCATCTCTGTGAATCCAAATTCACCAGTAACTACTCCTTATGTTACAGTCATAGACATTTAGGTTTGGGAGAGACTCCAAGGGTATCTAATCTGATGTCTCCCTATTTGTTGTGCAAATTTCCTTATTATATTAATTGTTTCAAAATAATAAGAGCTACCATTAATGGACTCTGATAAACACATTATATATATTATCTCACTTAGTCCTGACATCAATTCTGTGAGGAAAAAAACTGTCATCCTCATTGTATAGTTCAGGAAACAAAGCCCATGCTCTGAACCAGTATCCCACATTGACACCCCTTCCTATTGGTCCTGAAGATTCTGCTTAGATGCCTCCAGTAGAGAGGAACTCACAACTTCTTGGGGCATCTAGCTCTCTCTTTGACAGCTCTGACCTTGAGAAAGTACCCCCTTATGTTGACCTAAAAACCCTCTTCCTATCATTTTCAACCATGCCCTAGTTTTACACCTTAGTAAGACAGAACAAGTCTAAATGCCTCCACCACATGACAGCTCTCCAAACACCACATCCCGCATGTTTCTCTTGAAATGTGCAAAATATTTCCAGATTCAACTTTTTCTCATATGACTTTTTGATGCTGTCCATTTGTTCCAATTTGCCTTCAGCTGTGGTACCCAGGATAGGGCCCTAATAATTGTATTGTAGATACTAATGATAGATTCTATTGTATTTTCTGGGTTACCACTATTTTTTTCTCTCCTGTGCTAAATTTACAGGCTCAGCAAAACATATAGAAGACAAAGTCCTTGCCCTTAAGCTAAAATGTTATTGTTTTCTTGGATGAGAGATAATAAGGAAGTATATTTAGTAAACTGTTTATTGTGTGCATCTGACTATAGACAGATGAAACATCCAGTAAGAGGGACAGGAGAAGGCAGGAGCCATCGGGGGAGTCTTTCTGGAACATCTGTGGCTTCACCTGGGTGTCAGTGGGAGCTAAATGAACAGCAGAACAGAGGGGATTCCAGGTGGTAAATGGCATGGAGAAATTGCAGGTTGTGTGTTGGAGGAAAGAGGAAGAATGGCTCTGCAGAGAGAATCTGGGAAATGAGGATAGGGAAGATCGAAAGTTTAGATGGAAATGAGGATGAAGATGGAGAAATCTTGACTATTAAGCTCCAGGATTTATACGTATGTGAATGTGGAATCAGGGCAAGAGAAGGAGGTTACTGTAAGGGCATTTCATTCAGTCCAGTCTTTCATATATCTCACTTCTGCAGCCTCAGGATTTCTCTGCAGGGCACCTATTCTAATTTCTATCACCATTCCAATCTACCCCCAGCTGGCTTCTCTGTCCCTGTCGATTTCAGTTAGAGCCTGTTCCTTTTTCTTTACCTTTGCCACTTCACCTGAAAAGCACTGTCTGCCTGCAGTCAGACTCCTCCCATCCTGCTGCCAGGATGACTGCTCTGAGATACCTGTCCGCCTCCTGCCTCTACTTCTAAGCACCTAACGAAGCACTTCCTGCTTAGTCCCTCTCATTGGCTCTCAATGGATTCACGCCTACTGCCCACTTTTCCAGTCTCATTTCCAACGAGTCTGCCTATTAACCCTATGCTCAGGAGTGCCTCAAACATTTTAATTGCTCCATCATACCGAATTCTCTCTCATTTTCCTGGCTTTGCACTCGTTGCTCATTCTCCACAGGACACCCTTCCCCCCTTATTCTCCTTGCAATAATATCCTTCAAGATCCAGCTTTGTGTGACCTTGGGAGACACCTTGGCCCACTCGAGCTGAATGAGCATCTTGGGCATTTCATGAGCCCTCAGGACACTGGGCATGAATGTGCCCTGACCACACTGGGCAAGAGGCAATGGAAGCCAGTTAGGTTGTCTCATCTTTATTGAAAAGCTGACAGAGACTCACTGCATCAACCTGGGGAACAAGGCTGGAAAAATAAGCAGGAATCCAGTGAAACTCAGGAGTTTGACTGTAGGACCACAGGAAAGGTCATGCTCTAGACACAATCTGTCCTGTGTGCAGCCACAGGGATGGACTTGACCTCCAAGTGTTTGCACCATGACACAAAGATATTTAGGAATTCCCATTCATGGGCAACTTTATTTATTTTCCTTATGATTTCTCTTTTATTTTACTTTTTTATTGGAGTAAAATTGCTTTACAATGCTGTGTTAATTTCTGCTGTACAGTGAAGTGAAGCAGCTATATGTATACATATATCCCCTCCCTCTTGGACCCCCTCTCTCCTCCCTCCATCCCACCCATCTAAGTCATCACACAACACCGAGTTGAGCTCCCTATGCTATACAGCACATTCCCACTAGCCATCTGTTTTACAAATGGTAGTGTACTTATGTCAAACCTAATCTCCCAATTCATCCCACCCTCCCCTTCCCCCGCTGTGTCCACATGTCCATTCTCTACGTCTGCCTTTCTATTCCGCATAGGCAACTTTAAATTAGGGGATTCCTATATTCTTTTACTTTCCAGACTCCTACTTTCTTAATTTAGAGCCTGCTTTGAGACAGGAGGATGAAAGAATTGACTCTCCTGAATTCTAAGGGGTAACTCCATCTCAGCTGTGAACTCTGCAAATTCAGGAAACCCATCAGACTGCTTTGGCATCCTCCTCCTCTTTCACAGAGTAGCTGAGAAGCCGTCAGAGTAAACAACAAGATGCTGCCTAATAACAAATTCCCAGCATTTTGTAGCTGATAATAATTGCTCACTTAAGTCTCCTGAAGCTCTAATTTGGAAGGTTGTAATCAATGGCAGTTTTCTTCCCGAGGTAGCGGAAGGGTGAGTGACAGACAGAAGAGCAAGTTCTCGTGTGTTGCCAATCCCAGGAGCTGAAGGAAGGAGGAGAGAGCCTTCCAGGTTGCGAATGTATGAAATGAGAAGTGGAGGAAGGCTGGGTCTAGTCTGTGCAGGGGGCCCAGGAAAAGACTCCAGGAATTTTTTTAGAGTTTGGAGTCATTAGTAGTGGAGAAGGCTACTTTCCTTCTGTATTCAGCCTCCTAATCCCTCATCTGGTTTCCCAGTCAGCTGTCTGAGGCTCTAATCAGAACAGATGCCTTTCAGGTTTATAAGGTTTAAACTTTCCCAGCACAACAGAATCCTGCCTATACCCCTTCATTTGGCCCTTGCCTGCCTACTTCGTAATTCCCCTTCATTCACTGGTCCCAGTCTCTTAGATATAGTATGTCTCTTACATTTAAATAATACCTGGTTTCCAACTTTGGATTAACTCTTGATCCATCTCTCCCCATCTCTTCAGGCCCCAGTGCCGAACTTAGCTTTGACACTCCCACGACAGCATAAATATCCTGAAGGGACCTCATCCTGCCAGGACATGAGTTCACATCTACCATCAATTGGCATCCAAGACAGCCCTTGAGTGAAACCACTCTTTTCTAGTTAGGTTGATGCCCTGGCATGTAAACTGTTCTATTTCTGGCAACCATGTACCTGTGCTTGTCTTGTACTCATCTTAGGGCATAAAACTTCAGTGTAATGTCCTGCACCCACTCAACCAGCTTAGCATTGAACCTAGGTTGGAAGTCACTAGTGAGTTTTCAAGAAAGAGGGGTCATTGCTGTATCTTCTCCCCAGGGACAGTTTCACAGTAGGCAGAGGAGGAAGTAACTTACATGGTGTGATTTGGATGGTACCATGCAGACCTACCCTATCTCCAAATAGCTCTCTCACACTTCTGTTCAGTGTCTAGAGGAAGTTGTGATTGTGGAAGAAAGGGTGTAGAATTTAGATTGAAAAGATCCACCCATCTTTGATCCCTGGCTCTGTTCTTTCTGTCTTTGTGACTTCGGATAGCTCATTAAGCTTTCTGGGCCTCATTTTATTGTAGGAAGCAAATAAAAATAAGTTGGACTCTTTTTGAAAATCCTAAAGCTCTGTGCACATATTAATTATTATTGTTCTTCATTAATTCAGCCTTGGAAGACTTTTTACCTTTCAGAACCACATTTTAATTTCAAATATCCAAGGGAAGGGTAACATTTTATGTATATTAGTTATTACCTTATAGCTTAGAAACTGAAAATAAGTATCAGGGAATGACTTAGAGGGAAATTCTTAGAAAAATTTAGAAGCTAGTGGAATGAAAAAGTGGTCGACCCTTTCCTCTGAGATTCAAATAAATCTCTGTGTCCCTTTTCTGTGTCCAATATCCAACACTAGTAACCTGAAGACATAGCGAACCACTGACTTGTATAAAATTCCTGTCTATTTATTTATCTAACAAATATCCCCTAAGAACCACTGACTTGTATAAAATTCCTGTCTATTTATTTATCTAACAAATATCCTCTAAGAACCTAATTTATGCCAGGCTTTGTGCTACTTGCTGGGAAGGCAAGGATGGACAAGTATTCCTGGTCCTTTTCCTCACAGAGCAAACAGTCCAGTAGGCAGAAACAGACAGGTAACAAGCCAGTTACGTTACAGTGTGGTTAAGTGCTGACTGTGATATGTGGACGTATAACAGAGAGCATCACTCAGAAAAGTGAAGTCTAAGAAGATTTGCTGGATGAAGGCTGCCTAAGAGTTTGTGGACAGAGCAGGCAGAGCATGGGCTAGGAAAGCAGATAAGAGTTTTCAAGATGGAGTGGATGGTGTGGCAAGAGTCTGGAGGTGATTGAAATATGATTTGTTTGAGAAATTGAAAGTAGTTCAATGCAGATGAAGCACAGAGTTCGTGGAGAGAAAGGTGGAGAGGTCAATGGAATCCATGTGAACAGGGATCTGTGTGCCAGAGTAAGAAATTTCCCCTTTAGGCAGGAAGAAAGAGGTCACAGAAAGGTTTTCTGTAGGAGACTCGCATTCACTATTGCGTGACTCATAGTGTCTTAAAATAATTCTTAATTTGACTGATCTCCCTGCCCCCCGCAACTAAGCTGTGAGCTCTATGGGAATTGGATAATGTCATACTGATCACTGTATCCCAAGTGCTTGGCATACAGTCGTCACCACATTAATGATAATAGAAATTAATGAAACTTATTGTTTCTTCCTCTTTTCCTTCTGTAACTGCTACTAGAAATAAACTGGTATGAAATTAGAAAGATGAAGTAAGAGTGCAGTGGAAACGAGGAGGTGGCTTACACTGTTACTTCTGGCTAGTTCGGCACATTCTTCTATTTTCTCTCCTCCTAGGCTTAGAGGGTGAGTACAGCCTCAGACCTCTCAAGTTGATACTTAAACAAGGGTTAGTAAGGAAGCTCCTGTCAAGCCACAAGGCCCTCAGTTAGTTCACAGCCAGCATCTCGCCATCACCCCCTCCCATGTGGATGGCACACACAGCCAGTCAGACTCAGCACCGTTTCCATCCGAGCACACACAGGCATTCACAACACATCCCTTCTCAGCAAAGCTTCCTTGGCACCTTCATCAGAGTTTACTCTTGAGATGAAATCTATTTACCATTCCAGAGATAAATGAATTCTATGAACCTTTTAAGTGAGCCATAGACAGAGAAGATATTTATTCCAGCCACTTTATTAGATAACATCCATGAACTTTTGGTATAGATAATGTTCATATTATAGCACTGTGATGAAAGATTTTAATACTAAAATAATCAAGTTTAATGTGAAGTTCTTAGGCCCTCAGAAGTAGACAGTTCATTTAAAGTAACTGTTTAAATATCATATAATATCGCTTATATTTGGAATCTAGAATAATGATACAGATGAACTTATATTTGCAAAGCAGAAATAGAGACACAGACATAGAGAACAGACATATGGATGCCGGGGGGATGGGGGGGTTGGGATGAATTGGAAGATTGGGATTGACATATATACACTACTATGTATAAAATAGATAACTAATAAGAACCTACTGTATAGCACAGGGAACTCTACTCAATGCTCTGTGGTGACCTAATGGGAAGGAAATCCCAAAAAAAGGGGATATATGTATACATGTGGTTTATTCACTTTGTTATACAGCAGAAAATACAACATTGTAAAGCCACTATACTCCAATAAAAATTAATTTAAAAAAGAGATTATATGTCAAGGTAAAATAAATTAAGTAAGTAAGTAACTGCTTCCAGGCTAAGTTCTAAATCTGCTCTTTGCTGTCTGAAAAAGTCAGTTTGGGGTCTAACTATCTATTCAGAAACCATAGTAAAACTGAAGATGAATCAAATCTAAAGTTAAATTGGCTATAACCTCTCAATTGTGCCTAGGTTATTTAATTTCTTTAAGTCTTGCTTCTGTTTATATTATTCTTATTCATTTATCTCTAAAAGAGAATACTGGTCTCATACACATTCCTATTTTGACAAAAAGCTATCGCATTAGAAAAATATCAAGCAAGTACTTGAATTTTGTGTACTTATCTCTGAGATTCTTAATGATAGATGGCAACAGATAAACCCTAAAATTGCCTTTACCATCAGGTAACAGTGACCGGGATTGCATCCACTGTCCTCAGGAAAATGTCACCAATTTTTAAAAACTTTTTATTTTATATTGGAGTATAGGTGATGAACAATGTGTTAGTTTCAGATGTACAGCAAAGTAATTCAGTTATACATATACATGTATCTATTCTTTTTCAAATTCTTTTCCCATTTAGGTTGTCACATAATATTGAACAGAGTTCCTTGTACTATACAGTAGGTCCTTGTTAAATGTGACCAATTTTTAATGAACTTGCCTTGGAACCTTCATCTCTTTCTCTTTCTAGGTCTCTTACTTTTTCTGCACTTTACTACTTTGCATTGTTTACTTCCTACATCTCTTCTTTGCCTCTCCATTTTGTCTCTAAGTTTCTTTGTGTTGTTCTATCCCTTTCTGACACTTTGCTCCGTCCCTTGATCTTCTGCCGTTACTTTATATGCCTCTCCACGTCTGTGCCTTCCCATGCCTGTCCCTCACATCCTGGCTGCCCCTCCCTCAAAGGTAGAAAGCCATTAAAGCAGCTCCCCATGCTTGCTTCATACTGTCGCATTGCTAACGCCGACTCCTTGCCGCTCTCACTAGAAATAGCTTTTGCCTTTTGTTGCCAAATCAGAATCTTCTCAGCAGTGAAAATGTGGCTTGTGAAAGCAAGTGCCTTGTAATTAAATAAATGGGTAATTTCAGTGTTTTTATTTTTATTTTTCTACCCAGGGATTTTCTTAGTAACAGGAAGAAATGGATAGCAGTACACTAATTCCTCTTGATAGAGAAGAGAAAATAAGTTAGTTTATATTTAGGTTTTATTTGGGAATTTGTGATAATTAATAAGAAGAGAAGGAAACATCTGTCCTAGAAATGGAGAATATGAGAGGGAAGGGGGCAAAAAATTGGCTGCATCAGTTAAGACTGCTGGGAGAAGATAAGGTTGGCAAAAATCCTGGCTGAGTTAATAGTTTGGAGAAGAGTTAAGGAAAATAAGAGTTGCATCAAATATATCAGAGGACAGAGTGGTCCTGAGGAGGCAGGCCATGAATAAATGAGACGGTGATGAAGTGTGACCATTATAAACTAATGGACACCTTGAGGGGAGAGAGAGCCAAGGAGAAAACGGTGAGATTCCAAATCAGGACAGAACAGCAGTCCAATGATGGCTCTCCCTGGGTGGGAAGGAAATTAGCCAGTGTATTCTGTACACTGTTTACAATCATTCTCCCAGACCTCTGAGGCAGAAGAGGGATCAGAGAGGCTGCACCCAAATGAACAGCAACAAGATGATGTGAGGCAAGCCTGCGAGTCCCAGAGCTGGAGCAAAGGCATCAGCAACCAGAGGGAGCATCTATAAACACTGAGAAGACAGAGGGATCTGCAGTGATAAACCCAGAAAGTTTATCTCATAGCAGACAAGGTCAATAGTTCTTTTTTTCCCCTCCTTTCTCCTTCCTTCCTCCCTTCCTCCCTCCCTTTCTTTCCTTCTTCCTCCCTCTCTCCCTCCCTCCATTCCATTCTTCCATCCTTCCTTTTTTCTTTCTCTCTTTCTCTTTCTTTCTCTCTTTCTTGTCCTCCCTGTTCCTTCCTTCCTTCTTTTTCTTTATTTCCTTCACTTTTCTTCTAGCTGTCTATCTGTCTCCCTCTCTCTCTGTACCTCCATCTCTCTCAATAGTGTTTCTAAAGGAAAAGGACAGATTCCCTCAGTAAATAGCATCTTTACCCCCTAAACCACAAGCTCCTCGGATGGGCAGACATTTGTCCCTGGGATTAAAGTGTTAGTCAGCTTAAAAGTAGTGAAACTTCACATGTGCTTGTCACAATTCTCACTCAAAATGCTTCCACAATAACTTTCACACTATCTCAACATCACTCTGAGATGCTTGTGTAGATATTATTTTATCTATTCTAAAGCTACACTATGTTAAGATTTGAGACAGATAATGAACATTAGATTTTTGACATTCTTTGATTGCTTAACATGTTTGTTAAACTAATTTTCTTAGGTTCCCCCATGAAGTGCTTTGGTCTCATATTTTATTCTATCATTTTCAGCATGGAAATTTAGCAAGGTATCTAAAAAGCTCATACCTAGTAAGAAGTGAGGAGTTGACTTTGTTAAATATTTATCTTTTGTACTCTTTTATTATATTTGCTTTAGAGAGTCAATGTGATGTCATGGGTAAATACTGACTTTGGAATCAGAAATTCCAAGTTCAGTTTCAAGACCCACAAATTTTACTTCCTATGTAATCTTGAACAAGTCATATAATCTCTCTGGGTCTCAGTTCTAACACTGTGAAAAGAGGATCAAGATACCTATCTTACAGGGTTTCTGCAAGGATTAATTTAGACTAATGTAAAATTCTATGTCTGGGATATAGTAAATGCTCAATAAATAGTAAGTGTCATTATTGCTGCAGTTGTGGTTATCATGTTCAATAGAGCTTTATAACATATCAAGTTCCATAACTATCAAACTTATTATCATTGAATTTTGGATGGAATTATGTGGAAATCCTTTGTATCTTTTGAAATCTCCTTTACTTGCAATTGAGAGAAGCCCAGCTAAATAACCTTTATTCATATATTCAACAAACACTTATTGAGCACTTCTCTTTGCCAGGAACTGTTTTAGATACTCAGGTTGTAGTAGTGAAAAGGCAAAGTCCCAGGTTTTATGATGCTTACATTCTAGTAGAGAGAGACAAAATAGAAAGAATGAATACCAGATTGTGATAAAATACTTAAATAACAGCATATGAAGTGTTACTGAGGAGAGATAACTTAGATCTGGGGGACAGAGAAGCCTTCTCTGAGGCATTCAAATAATGGAAAGAAACCAGTCATGCAGACCTTCTCCGTAGAGAGGAGCAAATGTAGGGACCCTGAGGCAGAGAACAAATTTGACAGTTTCAAGGAAAGAAGACTTAATTAAGAAAATGAGTTGGAGAGATGGAAAGGGGCCAGATCATAGAGTTTTGTGGATCATGATAAAAAGTTTGGGTTTTATTAGTTATTGTGGAAGTAAGTCAAGGAAATTAAGCACAGGAGTGATTTATCATTCAAATTCTAAAAAGAGTACTCAGTGTGCTGTGTAGAGATGGATAATATATTATAGGTGGTCAAGAGTAAAAGCAAGGAAACCACTTAGGAGACTTTTGTGGTGGATCAAGCTGTGTAAAAGGAGATAGAAAGAAGTAGACAGATGGAAATTTTATTTGAGATGTAAACCCAGCAGGATTTTGTGATGGGTTTGATGTTGGAAGTGCAAGATAGGGAGGAGTCAAGGGTGATGCTGAGGTTTCTGATCTGAACGATTGAAAAATGCAATTGGTGGTGCTGTTAATGGGATGGGTGGAGGAGGGGGTGGGTGTTGTTTTGGACGTGTCTGATCAAAAGGACTACCAGAAATCCGATAGGCATCATTGAATAGGCAGCTTATCTATGAATGTAGAGATCAGGGCTAGAGTTACAAATGACAATGTCAGCATAAATGGTATTCAAAGCCGTGGAGCCAGATGAGATCACCAAGGGAGTGAATGTAGTTGAAGATGAGAAGATGGTTTAAGTCTGAACCTTGGGGTTGCCAAGATTTACAAGTCAATTAAAAGAGGAAGACCCAGGAATTTATTAGTTTGATAATCAAGCCAGTTTGCAAAGAATGGGACTGGCCTAATGCCATTCTGTCTGTCTTCACCACTCTGGGTTCTCCCTCCCTCTCTTGCTCCCTCCCTCAATCTTTCAACTCCATCTGTAATCCTCATTACAGACTTTTTCTATATGAAGGAAACCTAGCCACAGACAGATCTGAATTCCATCTTCACAATGCAAGAGAAAAAGAGAAATCTTCCTCCCAACCTCATTTAAAATATCCTAAGGAAGGTCACTGATTGGCCTGGCATGGGTCACAAGCCCACCTGTTGCACAAATCCCAGGCCAGGAGAGCAGGGTAACTCAACTCAACCAGGTCCAGCCTGGTTCTGTGCTTCAGGGAGTCCTCAAAAAAGTGTAATGACTTTTTTCTTAGAAAAGAGTAGCACAGTTGTGGTTACTAATGAAATCACTGAGCTAGGCAGACTTTTCAATTTGGATCTGTTTCCTAATTATAAACTTGATGCGTCTGTCTATATCTCCAAATATAGTATGACATGATGGCCTGGGTTTTAATTCTTCTTCTTGTTTGATATCTCTAATCAAGTTTAAATAAATAAATTTGCTCTTATCTAAAGTTTGGATTGATGTACTCAAGATCTGTACTGGAAAGTAAAGTGGGTCATGAAAAAAAAAAGAAAGGGAAAGAAAACCAGAGGATCAGGAAACTTCCCCAGACACTGAACTGTCTGATTCAGAGTATGGTGTATTCACAGAGAGGTCCTGGTGAAGCTGAGCCTTCTGGTCCAGAAGGGGCATCTCACATGGTAGACCAGATGACCACTTCTATACCACCCTGCTTACTCAGGGTTTTCCCTCCTGTAATAGGCTGAGCTGTAGCCAGAGGCAAGGGCCAGCTGGCCCACGCCAGTTATTCTGGATTGGCTACCTTGCAACACACTCAGTAATTATTTTTCTAACTCTAGTCTGGGCCTGTTCCCAATTTTGTTTTGAGTCACTGTGCATGAAAAAAGCGGAAGAATTTATTTCTAAGCCCACACATTTCAGGGGACAAAGAAAAAGTGACAACCCAAATTTGCTAACCAAATAATGATGATGTGAATAGCACATCCCTTAACCGTCACTTCATTGGCTTATTTAAGATGCACATTTCAGTCCCTCTTTATAGCTACTATAAGAGAGGGCAATTTCAGGGACATCCAAAAGTTTATCCATGAAATGCAACTGATTGCAGTCTCCGACCTCTAAGAGTCCTCAGTCAACTTGTTAAGAGGGACCTCCTAAGTGACCTCTTGTATCTAACCAAAGGAAACATTAAGTTTCAGGGAATATTTCTTACCACTCTCATTTCCTATATGTCATCACCACATGATCTGGTCTGGAGAGTCCAGGTTCAAGGTTAAGAGATTTGCTCTGGGATTTGCCAAGGTCTGTGGTTTTGACCCTTTATAACCTTCATTCAGCCATGTTATCATCTCCAGCAAGATACTAGGGTTCGGAGTCCTGTCTTAACACAAGACAAAGCCTTTCCATCATAAGAGGCTGAAAAGAACAACAATAATAGGGACAATTAACTTGCCATTCCCTGTGGCTGGCTGTTCATCATAACATAATCATGTTTAGGATGAGCCTGGAGGCCATTTTTTAGTTTTATTGTTTGTTTTGGTTTTTGGTGTTCTTTCTTTTCTTTTGTTTTTAGTTAGAATATTTAGGTTGTCACTTTCAATTTATCTCTTAAAACATGTGCTCTTGGAAAGAAGTCTTCATTTTTGTCTACACTGTAAAATCAAGATGAAGAATAAGAACCAGCTCAGATTGGGGTCAGCAAGGCAATTACTGAGTGCGTTCCTATGTGGTTCTTCCTCCTTCCGTAACAAAGAGCTTGTTATTGTTGTGTCCTTGTAAGACAATGCTCTGGACCCTGGGGTGTGGCTTCCGGAACAAAGACTTCACCTGGTGAGAAGCACAGACCTTGGCAATGCCTCATCCTTTAGAGCACAGTCTCCAGACCTGATGGATTAGAACCATGGATGCCAAAGGAATTTGAAAATATGACTTCTCTTAAGAAACTCTCAAGGGGTGTTTTCTCTCTAGAATAAATCTCTACCTCCTTCCCCTTTGGAATGAGAGGCCAAGTAACACATGTCTCTCCTGGCTACTGAAGAAGTAGTGGGATTAGGTATAATCAGAACCCTCTCCTTAGGTATGAGATGAGATGAGACTCTCTCAATGCGATCCCCAGGGGTCTCTCCCATGAGCCAAATAAGAATCCTTGGGTTACTTTATGGGACCACCAGAAGTTAAAAAAAAGAGGAGGAGAGACCTGTTCTCCAAAAGCCTTACTATTGTGGTCATGAAGAGGAGAAAATATGTAGACACCAAATAGCACAACAAGGATGGGGAGAGAGAATGGTGAGAAACGTTCCATGCATGCAAGGTGGATGGGATTAAGGGAGCAAACAGGCAGTGGCACGGAAGTTTCCAGCAAATAGTTGGGTCCTACCCCGGCCGGGATTCGGATGGAACTTCAGCCTGGGCATTGGGGACTCAGAATCATATGCCCTCTGCCTAGAGGTGCCAAGAGGGACACAGGCCATCAACAGGCACCATGAAAGGCCAGGCTAGAAGGCGTTGCATTAGAATGGCTTAACCACAAGGCTGTAGAGTGAAGCCTGCCTGGGTTATATCCTTAGCTCTTTCACTCATCACCTCTGTGACCTTGGGAAAACCACTATACTTCCCTAGCCTTCTTCATCTGTACACTGAGGGTAATAAGATTGAAATGGAATTAAGACCCTGTGGAGGCCTCTTAGGTACAAATTCTTTCCACGTCCCCCATTTCTTGTCTGTAGGAAATAGGCTTCATTCAGCCTTCTTGAATTTCCCTGAGTTCCACAAGGCAGCTTCAAATAAGTGCTTATCAGGGAAGGGAGAAGATGCAGAAAGAAAGGAGAAGCAGTCAAGAAACGATAGTGCAGCTGCGGGACAGGGTCCTGGTTCCTCCTCAAGGAACATACATAACAATTTCTTTGAGTTGTTCCATAGGAACTAAGGCCCCCACCCAGGTAGAGGATGGTAACTTCAGACTGAGCACAAGATCCTGGAACACTGCCCCATTACCTCACCACCAACCAATCAGAAGAAATTCTGGACAAAGTGGAAGACTCTGACCCCTTCCAAATGATTCTCCCTTTAAAAACTTTCATGGTTAAGGATGCTCAACATCACTAATTATTAGAGAAATGCAAATCAAAACTACAATGAGGTATCACCTCACACCAGTCAGAATGGCCATCATCAAAATATCTGCAAACAATAAATGCTGGAGAGGGTATGGAGAAAAGGGAACCATCTTTCACTATTGGTGGAAATGTAAATTGATACAGCCACTATGGGGAACAGTATGGAGGCTCCTTACAAAACTAAAAATAGAGCTCCCATACGACCTAGCAATCCCACTACTGGGCATATACCCTGAGAAAACCATAATTCAAAAAGAGTCATGTACCACAATGTTCATTGCAGTTCTATTTACAATAGCCAGAACATGGAAGCAACCTAAGTGTCCATCAACAGATGAATGGATAAAGAAGGTGTGGCACATATATAAAATTGAATATTACTCAGCCATAAAATGAAACAAAATTGAGTTATTTGTTGTGAGGTGGACAGACCTAGAGACTGTCATACAGAGTGAAGTAAGTCAGAAAGAGAAAAATAAATACCATATGCTAACACATATATATGGAATCTGAAAAAGATAATGGTTCTGAAGAACCTAGGGGCAGCACAGGAATAAAGACGCAGACATAGAGAATGGACTTGAGGACACGGTGACGGGGAAGGGTAAGCTGGGACAAAGTGAAAGAGTGGCATGGACTTATATATACTACCAAATGTAAAATAGATAGCTACTGGGAAGCAGCCGCATAGCACAGGGAGATCAGCTTGGTGCTTTGTGACCACCTAGAGGGGTGGGATAGGGAGGGTGGGAGGGAGATGCAAGAGGGAGGAGATATGGGGATAAATGTATATGTATAGCTGATTCACTTTGTTATAAAGCAGAAACTAACACACTATTGTAAAGCAATTATACTCCAATAAAGATGTTAAAAAAAACAAAAAACTTTTATGGTTGAGCAGAATCTTCAGAGTTGGTTTTTGGACATGAGTCCACCTTCTCCCCAGGTTGCTGGCCTTCTGAATAAAGCAAGCTTTCCATTCTTATGGAAAGGAGCACTTGCTTCTCATGTATTGGCTTTCGAGTGGCAAGCAGCCAAACCTGAGTTTGGTAACAATAACAACCTTAGAGAATTGATGGCAGTATTAAATAAAGTATAGCACACTTAGCACAGTACTGGGCACATAGGAAATGCTCAAAAAATGATAGCCATTATTATCACAAAAATAAGTAGAAGGCAGTTTAATTGGAGAAAGAGTACAATACAAGGACCACATTATCCAGACTAAAATTGAAAGAAAATTGATTTTTAATCCCACACTGTTTGGTTTGAGCCCTTTAAATCCCTCTTGTCCAAGACCAAGATTAGTCCTAGCACCCCAGGGTAGGACTGAGTCCACAGGTGAGGATCAAGTGGCCCCAGCTGGGGATGAAGGAGGATGGCAGAGGCTGGGAACCAGGCCAAATCTGATGGTAGCTTAGCTGTCTTTGAGTAGGTAACAGGATATCACATGCAAAAGGGAGAAAATTTATTCTCTCTTTTTCTCCAAAAGCATATCTAAAGAGACAAACTATAGTTCAAAATAAGAACTTTCTAACAATTAGAATTATTTTAAATATGGGGAGGCGGCATTGGAAAGGCATGAGCTCATCTTTTCATCAAACAAAAGATGGACAGAGAGATGTTCTAACAGGAGAAACCCAGGTTAGAAGATTGAATTAGCTGACCTCCGAGGTGCTGTCAAAGGTGGAGTTGCTAAGGAACCATGCTCTGTTGGAATTATGCTGGATTTTTTTTTTTTTTGGCTGCGTTGGGTCTTCGTTGCTGCACGTGGGCTTTTCTCTAGTCATGGCGAGTGGGGGCTACTCCTTGCCGCGGTGCACAGGCTTCTCACTGCGGTGGCTTCTCCTGTTGCTGAGCATGGGGTCTAGGCGTGTGGGCTTCAGCAGTTGTGGCATGCGGGCTCAGTAGTTGTGGTGCACGGGCCCAGCCACTCCACAGCACGTGGGATCCTCCTGGACCAGGGCCCAAACCCGCGTCCCCTGCACTGGTAGGCAGACTCTCAACCACTGCGCCACCAGGGAAGCCCTATGCTGGCTTTTGAACAAGAAGCTAAGAAATTGCCAGAAAAGTTTCAGGAATTAAATCTAGTCTGGTAGGTTTTGGCACACTTGAGAGAATCGCCCTTTCCAGGGGTTCATGGAAACGGTGGCACTTCTGCAGGGCTGTTGTCTTCCCAATAACACTAAGCTGCTTTTGACCTTTGCAAAAAAATGGGGTAGTGGTGGTGCTGGGAATTGGGGGAAGGGGAGAGGTGGCAAGAGAAGGGAAAAAAAGGGGAAAAAATCGATGCACCATGAAACCCGCAATTAGTTTGTACCATGCTATTTCCATAAAGTAGACCTCACACTTGAGATCTGAAAGGTAATCATCTGAGATACCAGAGTCTGACTATAAATAGCCAAGCTCCTGGCCTTATGGCTGCACCCTGGGGAGAGGGGCCAGCAGGGAGGTCTCCTGCTGGGGGCCTGGAGGCTGGGGCCACCCTCCCTCTACTCATCCTATTAATGCCAGCTCTCTGGACTACAGAGCATCTGGATAGCTATTTATACCCATCCTCCCCCCAACTCTAATTGCTGCACACATCACAGGAAAGCCTGCTGCAGGAAGAAAAACCACACTAGACAAAGCTGCAGTATCTACCCAGTGATTAGAATCAAAAAGGTATAATCACAGGTTCCGCCCAGGACCTGCCAGGACACCTGCCCTCTGGCATCTCCTCCTTCCTCAGCTGTTTGCCTGGGTCGCTCTCCAGGTAGCTGTTCCCAGCTTCCTCCCAGCAGCTCAGCTCACCTCTCTGCCATCCCCCCAGGAGGCCTGAGGAGGGACCAGGCCAGACTGGGTTTGCAAACAGACACTCAAGAATTTCCAAACACACACCCCTTGGAACAGACTCATCATCTGGTGACATCTGCGAGCTGCAGCTCAAGCCAAGGCTCCAAGCTCTGGACTTCTTTGCATTGGCACCATGGGTTTCTCTCCTGTACATGTGCGTGTAGGCACCTGCACGTGTGTGGGTCAGGGTATGTTTGGGTGAGTGAATCCTTACGTGCACCTAGCTCAGCTCCTGGGCTCCACTCACAATGTAGCTCCCACATACAAGATGTGCAGTTATTTGTCAAATGTTATCAACATTGTGACGAATAAAACGCATTTTCAAGAACGGCTTTTTGTCATCACACAGTTTCTTGATGAGCAGACAACTCAAAGAGAAACTGCTTCAATGAGATTTCAAAGGAACCACTAGGAACCACTGCTTTACTAAACAGAAGTCCACACAAAGTCCTTATAATTGGGGCTATTTTTATGCTATGAACCTTTTAGAAACTTAATTGAAAAATGAAACTTGCAGCTTGCAAAATTAACAAGCAAAGTGTGCAGAGAGATCCTTACCTCGTTCCTGCGTCTTGCTCTATCCTGTATGTGTTCTCCGTCCCTACCCCACAACTCAGGACCGGGCACATAGTAGTATCCAGTCAATGCTTGCTGACTCAGCCCCTCCCAGGTCCCCGGGCCACATCTCTAACTTGAGATTTTCTGATTCCGGTAAACACTGAAAGTCACCCAGGTAAAATCCAAGTGGGGCTTCAGCAAGAATCACATCTTGTCTCAAGCTTCCTCTCCTTCTGAGCATTTCAATGGTCTTAATGGTTTGATGAGGGAGACAGTAGTTTCAAGGGATCTGGCTTCAATCCCCTTCATACGAATCATTCCTCTCCTGGGGGGTATACTGTGAAATGTACGGGCTTTGGAACAGAAAAATGTGCGCACGCATCTAGACATTGTCCACCATCAACAGCAGTTAACCATAGGCAAATCACTGAACCTTTGTTTACTCACCTATAAAACACACCCACTACAGGGCATAGTAACATGAGGATTCCTTCTCCTATTCTGTTTTCCCTACATTGGATGAATCTTTTTTGCACTCCAAAGTGTTTTTTGGAGAGAAATCATAGTCCTTTCCTGAAAAAAAAATTATAATGCAATTTGGTGAGTGATACATGCAGGGCCAGCTTCATGGTTTAGCAGCTTGGGTAGTCGTACAGGGCCTTGTGTTCAGAAGGGCCCCGTGTGTGGTTTAAGGCTCTGCTGTTGCTGTCTTGAAATTCTTAATAACTTCTGAGCAAGGGGCCCTTCATTTTAATCTTGACTGAGACCCCCACAACTTATGTAGCTCGTCCTGGATATATGGATACATAACAAACACACTTCAAGAACATACATGCAGTTGCCTTGTCGGTATGACCCAGGGACACACTGAAATGCAATGGAATACAATGCTTAAAGAGTTTTCCCAGAGGTGTTGAGTAGAACAGGAGGTAAGGAATGAAAGGATTCAAAAATAATCAATCCAGAAAAAAAGAAAAAAGATTATCCAAAACAACATTTCTGATGACTGATGACTGTTCCAACCTAACAAAGAAAAGGGCCTTTCTACTTTAGGTGGTCCTGGATCAAGGGTAATATTGGACTCTCTGAGCAGGCTGGGCCTCTCTATTTTCACAGGTCAAGTTTACCCTCCTGAAACTGTTGGAAATTTTGCCTTGGGGAAGCAGCCTCCATGGCTTCATTACAAATCACAAAGGTTCTTCAGTAACTCACTTTGCATTTAATTTCTCTCAAGTTATCAAGATTGATGAAATACATGCCTGCTTCTGCTCTTTTCCACCTGACATGTCCACCTCTACACCTGCCCTGCTACTCAGGCTGTTTCCATCTTAGGAATGTACCTCTTTTGTTCTTCTGTCCATATTTAAGTCCTACCTCTGCAGTTAACTGGCTGTTTGACTTTGGGAAGGTCACTCAACCTCTCTGTGCCATAGTTCCCTAATTCAGAAAATTAGGATAATAATAGAAGCTACCTCATATGGTTGTTGAGAAGCAAAGAAATTAATTCATATAAATTACTTAGAATCATGCCTATCACATAGGAAAATCTCAATAAATGTTTGTAATTCTTGTTACCAACTCTCACCCCACATAGTCCATTTAAACTATCATCAAGCCCCAAAGTTCCTACCTCTGAAACTGCTCCATGCCCGCTCCCATCATTTTATTTCAGGCCACTGTCTCCTCTCTCCTGACTTCTGCTGCAGCTTCTGAACTGAATCCCAGGCTCTAATCTTATCCTCCCCGCAAGGCCCATCATCCCTCTGGGCATGCAGTAGGTGCTCCATACGTGTTGAACGAGGCAGTGACTGAATGAATGATGAATGAAGGAGCACGGTAGAGTGATGGTTCTAAAGCACAAATCTGACTACCTAACTCTGTGCTACTTAAGCCCCTCGATGCTTGGTATAAAACCCACACTCCTTAACGGAGGCCTTCTTGATCCTTCCTCTGCTCAGGTTTTAAGCTTCTCCTCTCACTACTAATCTCTCTGTCCTCACGCCCCAGCTCCCCACCTCCGGCCTTGCCTCCTCTGGTCATTCTTCTCAGAACTGCTTTCTTCCTCTTGGGTCTTCGCTCAAGTATGGCTCCACCTCCCCGCTCCCTCATCCCTCCGCTGTTCCTGCATCTGGCCCTCCCTGCTCATCTCTGTACCTGAGCTGAGACATCACCTCCTGAATGCCCAAGGCAGCATCAAGCTTCCTGCTACACATTCCGGAGCAGGTACAGATAAACCACCACTTAACCCCATTTCCCCTCTTCCTTGTCAATCTCTTCGACTAGAATTAATACTCCTCAACAGTAAAGTTTGTGCCTTGTTCATTTGCCTATTTTCAGTACCTATCGCAGTTCCTGACAGAATAGACATTTAGTAAATGATGATGTATTTATCAAATTAATGTTGCACTGTAGTTCCTTCATTTCCATTTCTGCCCTTCCTCTGTGAGCACATCAAAGGTAGGAACCAGGGCTATTTCTTCCTTACTTTTGTACCCCCAGTGCCTAGCCCAGCCAGACCAACAGTAGCCACTCAAGGAGTATTTATTAAATAAATAAATGACTTTTCGATTTTAAAATTTGAATCTATCAATCTACAGATATTTATGATGTGCCTTTTCCAGGCAAGATATCCTATTAACATGAATTGCCAGACAAGACACAATGACAGGCCGGGGAGGGGGAAGGAAATTTTAGGCTGAGAAAACAGCCTGGAGACAGATGGGGAGCTAGACAAGAGCATGAAGAGCTCGGGGGGATGCAGTGGAGGATGCTGGACTAGAAGGGGATGCAGGGCTCTACACACCGAAGGCTCTCAGCCCAGCCTTTCAGGGTGATGCTCACCAAATAGAATCGTTAGTGAACAGTGTTGGGAAACACCGAACTACAAAACCTGACATTTCTGAGCAGCAGGCAGACAGGCGAGGGGGTTCTCAAGATCAGGCTGGGCGCCTCTGTCGCTTCCTTCAAACCCTAGCTGAAATGCAACATGGAAGGCACTTCCACCCCGTGGAGGAGCCGGGATGAGGCGATTGCTGAGCGCAGAGTTCAGAACAGCTGATAAATGCCCTCCTGTCCGAACCATTCTGCTTGGGTTTGGGGAAGAGCTTGGAGGGGAAGGGATGGGGGGAGTGCCTAGGCTAGGGAGGAGAGGGAGGGAGGGCGGCAGGAGGACAGGATGGGTTTGGTGGGGCTGCATAATTTTTGTTCTTTTTCACGTAGCACATAAGGAGGTAAGGAAGCCAAGGATTTCTGTCAATTGTGAGAGCTTCTGCGGCAACGAGTATGTCAGCTCAGGAGCCAAACTGCCATTTCTGCTTTAATTGGAGCCTCTCCGTGAAGGTTTGGGAGGGACGGGAAAGGGGGGGCGGTGGAGAGAGGGAGAGGAGAGAGAAAAGAGTCAGCAACTGAGAAAGAGATGGAGAGAGACACAGCCAAGGGAAGGAAAGAGACAGGAAGAAACCTTCTGCAGAAGGAAAACCCCACAGGCAGGCCCAATCAGTGCCCCCAAGCAGGCTGCCGGCTGTGAGGGGCCCAGAGACCACTACTCAGGATGGGGTGGCCCCTTTGCGTGGGTGCACACCCACCCCACCTCCGCACCAGGACAAGACAAGAGCCAGGGGAGGAGCCTGGAGTTTATTCATCTCTCTTCCTTCTTTAACATTTATTTAAAAGTTTAAAAAAATCCTTTTTCATTTTTCACAAGTACCCTGACTACTTGTCAAGCCCACAGTTCTTGATGCACCATGGAACGCTCAGTCCATGGAAAGCCAGGGCATTGATGTCTAATAAAGACTAATCCCCCTGCAGGCTCCTCAGCTTGAAAGGAACCCATGTAGCAGAGGGCCCAGACCCACCTGCCTCTACCCTGCCCAGGCCCTTTAACCCTGCTCCAAACGGAACAAGATTAAGTGCGGTAATAAGAGAAGGTAGCAACATGCATGAGTGTGCGTAGGTGCATGAGAGAGACAGAGACACAGACAGGGACAGAGGCAGAGCTATTACAGATTAGAGGTTATGTAAAGAATGGTGGAAAACAGCAAGGAAAAAGGAGATGATAACAAATAGGATAAAGAGCTCGAGAAAAGATTAGCGCTTGAGTATATATAACCTTTGTTTCCTGTGCCTTGTCTCTTCCTAAATGTTCACACACACATTCAAATAGTTTCAAAGAAGCTTTTAGAAATGAACAAATTCAACTCTCATTTGACAGATGAAACTGAGTCACCAATGCTCAAGGAAGGAAAGCACCTCTAGAACTTACTTGTAGGCTGGTTAGGATTTGAACTTAGATCTCTTGACTGTCTTATCTGATCTCTTGACTTATCTTATCTAGGCTCTGCCCTCAGAGCCTAGCCCGACAGCTTCTGTGGTTTGATTGGTGGGTCTGTAATAAGTATCACTCGGTGTTTACCATGCACCAAGTACTGCCTAAGTACTTTACATATGGTATCTCTTTTCATCTTGACAACAGCCAGAAAAGGCAGGTACCATTATTATCCACATTGTGAAGCTGAGGACAAGCACAGGGAGTCAAGTAAATTGTACAAGGTTGCACAGCAGGTAAGTGGTGGAGCTGGAATACAAACCCCTGCAATCTGATTCAAGGGCTTATTTTTAACCACTCTGCTAAGCCACCACTCAAAGTAAAAGGGAGGTAAACAAAGTCCATGCAATTCTTCTCAACAAAAGGCCAAGGATAGACCATTCTCTTTCTAGCACGTTAAAGCCCCGGGAGTATGACAGCAGAGGGGACATCTCATGGCTCCCCCGCCACCTCCTTGCTCATCTGCCTCTCCCTAGAGGGTAGGTCCTCACTGGTGTTCAGCTGGAAGGCTGCTCCCTGGACGCTTTCTCCACTGGCACTGTGGACAACTCAGCCTGTGTGAAGAGTATGAGTTTCCTTCATGAACACGCTGAAAAGCTTGGCTTGAGCACAACACACCCTGTGGCAGGCACTGTGGTCTCCACGGGGCACTGGGTCCTCATCAAGATGGACCCAGCTGAGACTCTTTCCTCCAGGATCTCCTAGTCTCTTAGGAGAGCTAAAATGTGTACGCAAATAACTGCACCACAAGCTAGAGAGCCGTACGTAATACCACGAGATACACTGACATAGGGGTAAGAAAATTTAGGGGAACAAGAGATGGCTTCGGGATGCAGCACCCGGGAAGTCTTCCTGGAGGAGGTAAGCATTGAGCTGGGCCTCACGGGGTCAACTCCATTTGACTATGCGAGGATGGGAAGGAGATCAAATGGCATTCCCAGTAGAAGGAATGCTCGTGCAAAGGCTCAGAATCCAAAGACGTAGAATCTCAAGGAAATTGCAGGGGGGTGGGTGGGGAACTTCCCCTGGAAGGGAGTAGCCAGCCCCACAGAACACTTTCCATTTCTTCGCAGTCAGACGACCTTTTCAGGTCCAGGGCCTGTGCGAACAGGCAGACGGAAGGCATCCTGCTCAGAGGGGTCAGCATTTAACAGAGCGTGTGCCAACGCTTCACATGCCTTTCCTCCTGTAAACTTCACAGCCACCCTGTGCAATAGGTACTATCATTATCTTCACTTTAGAGGTGAGGGGATGGAAGCCAGGAGGGTTAAGCAGCTTAGCAACGAGACACAGCTAGCGAGGGAGGGGTGAGGCTGGGACTCGCCCCTGTAGCCAGCCGGGCGGGCTGCTCTAGAGACTGCTGTGCCATCGTGCCACCTGTGTGGTCTTTGGAAACTGGTTTCCAGAGAGCAGACACTCAGGAGGGAGACTCAGCCCAGTTGTCACCTGGGAGTCAGGTTGAAGGTAAATTATAGCAATGGTTGGGAGAGGGCTGTGGGCTGCCCACTGGGTTAGGAAACCTGGGATTCAGCACCTACTGCAGGAAGCTGTGAAGTGTGTTTGTGTGTTAATAGCACTTTGTTCCTAAAGGTTTCTAGAGAGGCAGAGTGCTCAATCCAGCAAACCAAACACGCTTAAGGTGCAGGTAATCTGTAGAGCTCTAGTTACACATATATATGCATTGATCAGCAAAAAGACTATGTCCATGTCTAAACAATGTCTAACAACATCTTAGACTCTCTTGTAAATATCTAATAAAATTATAGATTCCACCGTGGGGTCCCAGTCCTTCTCTCCCGCTGTGCTCCCTCCCCTCTCTACAATCTTTTCTTCCTTCCCCTTTCTCCCTTCCTTCCCTTCCTCTGCTGCCTCCCACTTATTATCTGCTGCTAGGGAAATCACTCAAAGGTCCCGACAGCATTTAAAGGGAAACTTCAGCTTTGCAGATTTCAGACCCAAACTCCAACTCAGGGGCCCAGGGCTCCCACAGCTTCAGGATTGCTGATCATTCAAGAACATGTCCTGTTTTCTTGCCTGCATCTTATTGGCTTAGAAGGGAAGACTGGGTATTAGGGGGTGGCCAAGGCCTTAAGCTGGAGGGTAAAGTGGTCAACTTATGTTCTCCCAGGCCAGCCATTTCATGAGTCTGCCCGAGACGACAGAGATCTAGGGCAAGATGAGGCAAGGAGCTGACTCATCCCAGCTTGCGATGTTCCTATGAGGGAAAGTGCTTGTCTTGAGGCCCAGCTGCCGCAACCTGGCACCTGCAGCCTGGCGCTGCTCCCCCCTGGCTGCGCCCAGAAGCAGTGGCAGTCTCAGCGTCAGAAGCAACATGGCAGCAGCACCTGCCCCCGTATCGCTCTCCCCCTCCCCTCCCCAACCTGGGCACCTGCAGCCCTTCCGCAGTAACTCCTTTCCAGCCCAGCCAGCCCTCCACCAGGGCTGCAGTTGATGAAATCTGGGAGCTATTTTGAAATTTCCCTTTTTTAAAAAAAGTCCAAACTGATCAGTTGATAATTACATGTTGGAACATCTGCTCTGATTTGTTTTATTCTTTCTATTTTGGAAAATTGGAATACACTGAAGTTGTGCCTTCTGGAATTGCCGGCCTGGCTCTTGGAGGGTGAGCAGCCCGTCTGCTCGGCAGCACCTGGCTGGGCCCACTGCCCGGCTCGCAGGGAAAAGCGCAGCTCTCCTGCCTGAAATAGCGGGGCTGTGGCACCTCCCCGCCCAACCCCTGGCTTACAAAGGGTTACAGCACCATCTTCTCATGTGGCCCACCTGCCTCCAAGGTTGGGAGGTCCGAGAGGAGCACAGACCCTGCAGAGCCTGCAGCCAGCTTGGGGTGTGATGAGGCCAAGTCCGGCGTGGGGCACTTGGAACACCCCACCCTCTGCAATCATCAGTGACTTGGCTGGTTTCCCTCTGGAAGTGCCCAGATGCTTCTGTCTCCCAGGGAGGGAGGCAGGTCTACACTGCCCAGCACAGGCTTACTGGTACTGAGAGGTGGGAGCTTGCTAGGGTTTGCACAGGAGAGAACCCTGGCATCAAAAACCCTTCAGACTCCAAGTGGCTGCCGTTGGAGAGTGACCGATCTCTCAGAGCCTGGGAGTGACAGAGACTCAGCAGGGCTGAGGACTTGTGTCCTCTTGTCAGCTCTTCCTCCAATTAGCATTTCTAGAGTGTGTATGCAGTACTGGGGGCTTGGCGTGAGAGGAGGGGCCACCAAAGGTGAATCAGGCAAACTCTGCTCTCAGGGGCCTCAAGGTGCTGTCCCACTCCAGTCCCTTCTCCTTGCAGTAACCGTGATGACCTTAAAATCTAAAACACAGAATGATGATGTCACTCACTTACTTTTTTTCTTTTTCAGTGGTTATTTTTCTCTTCTCATAATAAATATATTTTAAAATTTTTCATTGGAGTACAGTTGATTTACATTGTTGTGTTAGTTTCAGGTGTACAGCAAAGTGAATCAGTTATACCTATACATCTATCCACTCTTTTTTTTTTTTAAGATTCTTTTCCCATATAGGCTATTATGAAGTATTGAGTAGAGTTCCCTGTACTATACAGTAGGTCCTTATTAGTTATCTATTTTATATACAGTAGTATGTATATGTCAGTCTCAATCTTCCAATTTATCCGCTCCCCCATCCCCTGGTAACCATAAGTTTGCTTTCTACGCCTGTGACTCTACTTCTGTTTTGTAAATAAGTTCATTTGTGTCACTTACTTACTTTTAACCTCTTCAAAGTCTCCCTATTGCCTTTATGGTAAAGTCCAAATTCAAGTCATTAACTTGGTGTCCAGGGCTCTTCTAGATCTGACCCCAGCTTACCTGGCTGGCCTCATCTCTCAGCCTCCATCCCATCCACTGAAGACTCCACACTCCAGTTCTCTGAACCTCCTCTGTTCCTTCCTTTCCATCTTGCCTCACACGTGTCATCCCCTTTGCCTGGATTACTCTTCTTTCCTCTTCCCTTCACCCCTTCACCTGAATAACTCCTACTTGTTTCTCAGGTCCCAGCCTACACTGTAATTTCTCCAGCAATCCTTTCCTGAACCTCCCAAACTTCTAAGAGTTTAGGTGCTCTACCTCTGTGCTCTCATGACATATTGAATTTCCCCCATGATATGCATCAGGCTTCCCTGACACTGTCTGATTCCTTCTCTACCCGCCTGCCTAGACCAAAATCCTGTTGAGGGCAGATACCATGCTTTGCTTATTGTACTATCTCAGGCAACTAGCCCAGTGCCTAACACATGGGGCACTCTATAAGTAAGTGTGGGTTGAGTTGAAAAATGAGTAAATGCATCAACAGATAAATCAATGCTCAACTTACTAAGGAGATGACATTTCCACAAATAATGTGCTATTGGAGAGGATTACGGTGTGTATCAGACAAGATAGGTTATGTCATGCTGCAATAATAAACACCCCCAACTCTCAGTAGTTTATAAAAATGAAAGGATTATTTCTTACTCCCATTATATTTCTATCATGGGTCAGCAGATATATTCTGCTCTGTGATGTCCTCACTTAAGAACTCCAGCCAAAGGGAAGCCCCATCTCTGTGCCTCTACCATTGCTGACAAGAGAAAGAGGACATAATAAACCTTTCACTGGCTCTGAAAGTTTCCACTCTGAAGTGACACAAATATTACAATAGCCAAGACATGGAAGCAACCTAAATGTCTATCGACAGATGAGTGAATAAAGAAGATTTGGTGTGTGTGTATATATATATATATATATAAACACACACACACAGACATACACACAGTGGAATATTACTGAGCCATAAAAAAGAATGCCATTGCAGCAACATGGATGGGCCTAGAGATTATCATATTAAGTGAAGTAAGTCAGACAGAGAAAGACAGATATCATATGATATCACTTATATGTGGAATCTAAAATAATGATACAAATGAACTTATTTACAAAACAGAAATCGACTTGCAGACATAGAAAACAAATTTATGGTTACTAAAAAAAAAAAAAAAGTTGACACAAATAATTTCTGCCCTTATTTGGTGGCCAAAGCAAGTCACAACAACCATACTGAACTTCAAAGGGGCCAGGGAAATACAGTCTTACCATATTTCCAGGAGGGGAACTAGAAATATTTGGTGAACAGCCTTAATGACCTTTATAGGAAATCCAAGAAGAGAAAGTCCACTTCCATATTGAAATATCTAGTAAGAGTTTAAGGACAAGGTGGCATTTGACTTGGGCCTTGAAGGATGATTTGGTTTAGGCCACTCAGTTCAGCTTGCTGGGCTTTGATACTACATGTTGGGAGAGCATCTAACTTCCTTCATTTTCAGTCTCTGCCCCTGCAGCTGGAAAATTTCCTAGGCTCTCTATCCTAAGCATTATTCAGATAGATAACACAAGGTCCCATCTCTGAGGGAGTCTGTAGTCTAGTCAAAAGATAAGTACTGGATGTGTACAGATCTTCATAAAATATGCACAAATGTGACATGCACCCAAAAAGTAGAGCAAAGGAAGAGAAATCACTTCCGTTTGGAGGCATCAAGTTGTGGTTTGTGGAGATGGGTAGGATTTCAAAAGGGGGAATTAGGATGGAAAGTGGGGAGGGACACTAGGTAGAAGAATCAACACGGACAAAACCATGGAAGTGGGCATTGGCAAAGCAAAGTAACTGGAAGAAATACACTTTAGGTTGGCCAGTGTCCTGGACACTAAGGCAACAGAGCAGTTGGAAACACTGGAAAACCTCTTGAAATTGGGAACTTTCAGAAATGGGGCAGTAAAGAATAAGTGAGCAGCCTTGTTTTCTTCTTATGAAAACTTTTTCTGAAGGTTCAGCCTAGGAGCCACCACCGAAATGAGATGAATTTTGGAAGGCCTCTGGCAGGCTGTACCTTACCTCTCAAAGATTTACAAAGTGTGCAGCCTCCTTCACCCCATCTTCCCCCATTTCACCTGCAAGTCACAGATTTGCAGTCTTGGTGGCTACATCCTCCTTTTCAATGAGCAGATACTTCTAAGGGAAGTTTGGAAACCCTGGAGACCCTGGGTTCTGAAACAAAGCCTGATCCAAGGTATTGCCCCAACCCTGGAGACGTTCCCCAGCCCCGTGGGACTCAGGGCCACCATGTGCTGGGTCTCAGGGAGGGGTAGGACCAGCGCCATCGGTCTGATCTTCCTGGGTCCACCTGCCACCACACTCAACTTTATATTTTATTCTCTAATGACTTGGTCCTTTTTCAGATCAATCCAGTCTCAAAATAATATGTCAATATGGGCATTTGTGGTGAGGGCAACCATGATGAGGAATATGGCAAAGATTATTATTAGTTTCCATTTCATTGGGTTTTATTTTGTTTTTTGTTTTTCGTTCACATTGCTGCAGTTGAGGACTTATTTCCTGCAGCCGACGTCTTCTCTCACTCACTTCACACTTTGACTCGTTTATTTTTCCTATTTCCCCAAAGACCTTTTGGCACTTTGAAAAGTGTTTTACTAGATATGATCCTGCACTCTTAACCTGTGTTTCTTCCTCTCCTCCCTTCTCATTTTTTATTAATGTCATAAAGAAAGTGTTTCCAGGCAAACGTCAGTTACTGAGTAATAAAACCCGAGGCGTAGGACAGAACGAAGCAGAGAAGTAGAGGCTGGGGAGGCACTTGGCCTTGTGGCTTTACGGGACCAGCAGGGCTTCCCTAACCCCAACCGGGAGGTCCAGTTGGCTGGGAGGCAGGACCAGACTCTGCATTCCTGCAATATTGTTGCATCCTTGTGTAAAGCCCATCACAGCCATAATGGCTGTCCACGTTGGAAGCAATGAGTGGGTTATCCGCTCCAGCTTTTCCAGATGAGAACTAAGGTTAATGACTCAGCCCAGATGAATCCGTTGGAAGCAGAACCCAGATCAGAACCCATCCCAAGCCCTCTTCTTGTTTTTCACACTTTCCTGCAATGGTCACACCCACTGCTGTGGGCCACTGTCAACAACACTCGGGACTCCAGGCCTCCCTTCTCTCATAATTCCAGACTCATAGGTGACTGTAATTAATTTCAAGACATTTCTATCCAAATGACCTTCAGACACCAGAGTTCTTATTTTACTGCCCAGACCTGGTGAATGCTATTTGGACCCACCAAGTAACAAAATAATACCATCTCAGACTTTTCATTGCTCTGTTTTCCGAAGTTTCTACATTCTACTTTGAAATCTCTCTCAGAGCCACCCTTCCATGGTGGATTCTCATCACTCTGCTGTGTTCCAGACTTCCTCACCCATCTGCTGGTCTACTAGTTTCTAGTCTCTCTGCCTCCCAACTCTATCTTCACAAAGCCATCTTACACACCTTATGGAACAGATTTTCCTACAACTCAAACCAGATCGAGTTCTTCCTATAGCTAAAAACCAAATTACTCCACAAAGGCAGATAGGGCTTGGAAGAAAGAGGCTGGGAGATGCCAAAAAAAACCTTGCTTAGCACAGGGCCTGGCTCTGGGCTCTCAAGGAGTGTTTGATAAATGAATAAATCAGTGATGAGAGTACAGAAGGGCTGCACAGAAAAATGGAAAGAACATGGACTTGTTTAGTTGCCCAGATCTAGCATTTACTGTGTGGCTTAAGGCAAACGCTGAGCCACTCTGAAATTCAGATTCTTGAAAAAAGGCAACACTTAATATTGCTTGACTTAGCTCACAAGATTGTCATGAGGGATCAAGTGAGAGAATGGCTAGAAAAGAGCTGTTATAAAGCATAAATAAATGTGCAAAAGAGAATCATATTACATCACAATGTTGGCTAGATTCAGGAAGCTCATTGCTTGGTACAACGGAAAGTGTGATCCTAGACAAGTCACTCTTCCTCTCTGGACCTGAGACTTCCCATCTCCAGAATGACAGCTGGGGACCAAAATATCTCCAATCTCTTCCTATGCTTACATCTTGGGATTTGATGTTCTGATCCAAGGCTTCATGTGTCCCCAAGGAGACTTGCTTATTAGCTGTCGCAGTCTGCTGTCAAGCTGCTGTTCTGACCCTATCTCTGGATTCAGTCTCCCTACCCAGGCTTCTGCTTTCATCTGCTAATAAAGATTGAGGCCTCAGATTTATATCTGGTCCTTTCCTTATTCTCACCACATATTATACAAGTTTTGATCAACGAAGCTAGGTGGTTCACTTTTTATTTTTTTAAATAGAAGATGGGGAAAGACATAATTAAGGAGCCAATTGGTCCTCGTTATGGGGGAAAAAAAGCCTTAATTATCCCCAAGGCCGACTCTAGTACACACTCATCAAAGGGCCCAGCAAACCTAGATCAAAGCCTGGAGCTGGGTGCTGTGGCCACCCCCTCACTTGTTTCCAAGCATTTGTGTTCAAAAGAACAAAAGCTCTGAGTCCACAGCCTGAAAACACTCTGGAATCCTCCAGCCTGATTCCCTAGGGCTCCCCCAGTCACCTCTCAGGGAACACAAAGTAAACTTCTGGGAAGATCCTCATGGGAACTGGGTTTTCTCCCTTCCCTGATAAATGTTTGGGTCTAGAGGATTTGAGAAGGAGAACGGAAATTCAAGCAGAGGTTTGCCCTGGGGATTCTGAAATTGGGGCTTTAAGCCCTAAGCAGTCAGATGAAAAAAATAAACCAAGTGCATAAATGCAAATAATTCATACTGACAAATAGCATGACAGCGTGTGACACTCCAAGCTATAGCTACTTGTGACCATTGTATTATATATGATGATGGCAGCTACCCCCTGTTCACAAATCCTCAGTGACTCCCATGGCTTTTAGAAGGAAGTCCAGACCCTTCATTCTGGCATGGGAAGGCCCTTCTCAATGTGCCCATCACAGATCTCTGCATCCTTATTTTCCATGGCCCTACATTCTAGACAAATCATTTCCTTAACGTTCTCTCCATCCTTCCCATGCCTTCAGAAATCTCTGCATTATTCACACTGGTTTTTCCTGGGAAACTATTTCCTTCTACCTTCCTCTTTTCCAACAATCAAAATCTTCCCTATCTACTGCCCTATTTGTGTATTTCTTATAGAGCTCACTCATTTATTCAGTACAATTTGTGGGGCAGGGGCAGATTCTATTATGGACAAAGTTTCATTCAAGGGCCTCAGGACACAAAGATGAGTGAGAATTTTCCCCACAGTGGAGGAGCACATATTTTAGTGCTGGGGAGAGACATGCATTCAAATAGTGACATTACAGTATGAAAAATGCTAAAGCCAGTGCTGTCTGGAAATATAACGTGAGCTACAAAGGTAATTTAAAATTCTCTAGTAGCCACATTTTAAAAAGGTAAAAAGAAGCTGGTAAAATTAATTTTAATAACAAATTTTATTTACCTCAATAAATCTAAAATATCATTTCAACTTGTGGCACTAGATACATGTCTAGTACGTAAGAGCCATGTGTGGCCAGTGGCTACTCTATTAGATGGCACAGCGGTAGGCAAAGCATATATAACTATGAAGAGACCACAGGGAAGGAAGTAAACCAGTTGGCCTAAGGGGTCATGAAATCTTCATGGGACCTTGATGAATAAATGGGGCTCATCTGGTGGAGAAAGGAAGAAGTGCTTTCAGACAATAGGAAAAACCTCCAGAAAAGCGTAGAGGAGAAAGAGTATGGTGTGTCCATAGAAGAATAAGATGGTATAGAGTAGAGGGCATGATAAGGAATACTAAAAGTGAGCTTGGAAAGGAGGCTTCATGTATCCTCCCGTGAAACACGAAAGAAAAAAGGAGCAGAGGAGATGTTTATGCAGGGGAATCCACACTGTGATTTAGGAAGATGACCTTGGCTACTGGATGGAGAATGGGCTAGGTGTAATGTAAGGATAACTCCAGGGGCCCGTTGGGATGCTGTGATAGAAACTGTGGGTGCTTACCAACACTCTGAATTGGCACTGATAGGCTACATTTCTCAGCCTCCTTTGCATTTTAGGCTTCCGGTCAGGAGGTGAGGAAAGAGAATTAGGGAAAGTCATAAGCATTCTTAACAGCTTTGGTCCAGACCTCATGGACTCTCATCCACTCATATTCCACTGGAATTGATGAGTAGTCAAGGAACCGGAGAAAAATAAATAAGGATATTTAAACTTTTAAAATCAGTGGTAAATTAAGACGAGGATGCAGAAAAGGAGTCAGGGACATTTGAAGATGGTAGGTCCACTTGATGTCAGGATGCTGATGGACCATGATGAAGAGAACCCAAACCTTCCCATCACCTGCCCACCCACACCGACAGTGACATGAGGGAGAAATACACCTGAGTAAGTGAACCTTGAGAGATGGGAGTTAGTTGTTACCGTAGCTAGTCAGTCCTGATTGAGGGGAGGTTATTGCTCCAATCTAACCCTACTATTTGTTTATGGTTATTTGACATTTACGTGCACTTGCCATATCTCCTCACTTTAACTGTGGGGTTTTAGAAGACAAGGACCTATGGACTGTGTTTGGCTTAGCCTTCTGTCTCTCCCCTCCCCAGGCACAATGCTTTACCTTTTAGATAATTGATGATTAATTCAGTAATCAATCACTTTATGAACTCAATAAATCCTCTCATGTCGAGATCAAAATATACCTTTGTGACCACTTTCACCACTTTCCCTGCCAAATCCCTGAGCCAAGCCAATGTTACCTCTTGCCTAGATTATTGCTATAGCCTCCTGATTTGTCTCCCTTCTCTGCGCTTGCTTCCCTGTGGTCTATTTTCAACACAACAGCCAGAGAGGACTGGCTAAAAGGTAAAGCAGATGTTACTCTACTTAAATTCTCAATGGCTCCTATCTTCCTGAAAGTAAAAGCCACTGTTTTCATAACCCACAATGGCCCACAGAACTGGGCTTGACCTGCCCTCCCTGTCCCATTACCTCTCTGATGTCATCTCCCACTTGTTTACTCTCCCTGATCAGACTGGGATTTTTTAAATATGCCAGGCACACTCCTACCTCAGGGCCTTAGCACTTGCTATTGCCGCTGCCTAAGATGCTCTTAGTTCAAATATCTGCATGGCTTCTCCCCCACAGGCCTCAGATCTTTCTCAAAAGTCACCTCCTTCATAAGGCTTTCCTCGGTCACATTATCTAAATTGCAACTCACTGCACACTTTTTCCCCCGTCTCTCTCTTATTTTTCTTCATACTTGTACTCACCACTCTCTAACATATTAAACATGTTGCTTAATGCACCTTGTTTCCTTCTTTCTCATCTAGTAGAATTTAATATCCAAGAGACATCGTTTTTCTTTGTTGTCATCACTACTATGTTCCCAGCGCTATGTCTGGTACAAAGCAGGCAATCAATAAATATTGGTGGAATGAACAGATGGAGACAGGCAAGCTCAAGGTACCAAGAGAGCCATAAGGAAGGGCACCGACTTGTGCACGGTGGTGGTGAGGGGGTGTTGGGCTGCACTCTGCAGGCCCGCAAGCCCTGTACTTGCTTATCCTTGATAACAAAGGAAGAGCCGGGAGTCAGCAACAGGGACATCCGTGATTTAGTGGATGGGGGATCTTATGTGTCTGAATCAAGGTCCTGGACGGACAACCCACCGTGTGTGGCTGGCGGCAGGTAGGATGTGAAGGCAGTATTCGCTCCTGGGGGAGGGGGATGTTTGCCAGTTATAGCGGGAATTGATATCAGGTTGTATCATTGGTTACCAGGGAAACAAGCAGAGGGGCACGCCCCTCACTGCCCGTTTGATGAGCTATGACGGTGAAGAGGTCCCGATCTAAAGATTAGAACAGTCACTAGCTGGGACCGGGGCAAGTATGTGGGAAGGTCAGTCGTGTGAGTAGGTGTAGGTGAAGCAGGCACTGGTTGAGCAGGGCATGTACAGAGAGCATTTCTGTTGGGGAGGAGGGATGTGCACCCATCTTGGGTGACCTGACCATGCTGGGTGGGGGTAGGGGACATAGGGAAGGCTCGTTAGCAGAGGAGACACCCAAATGAGACTTAAAAGAATAGTTCAGATTGGCTAGGAGAAGAGTAGGTGGGAGGGAGGGCAAGACAAGCAAAGACTTTTAGGAAAAAAAAAACAAGATGCATGAAACTGCACGCGGTTAGGTTTGCTGGTGTGAAAGGTGCGAGGCTGGAGGATGAGAGATGAGGCTGGAGAGGTAGGCAGGGGAGAGATCACAGATAGCTTTAGCCCAGCAGTCCAGGTAAGGGGCTTGGCTTGGTCCCAATCTGCTTTCCCAGTAGGTCATTCCTGTGATTGTGCAGAGAACAAATGTGGGGAAACAGAGGAGAGCCAAGAACAGTAGTTAAGGAGGTTGCTATGGTGGGTCAGCCGTGAGATGACTAGGGCCCACAACAGGGTGGGTGTGGTGCAGTTGGGGAGGAGATAAAAGTAATATTGGCAAGATTCAGCAATTGACTTGCTTGGGAGAAGTTTGCCTCTCTGACCCTCCCTTCTGGTTTAGATGCTGGTTTATGTACTGGTCCTGCTGAGTGAGATTATAAACACAGGTGTAGGAATGGGTTTGTGCAGAAAGGTTATGACATGGAAGAGTCACGTGAAGACATCCAGGATGTGTTGGAACATATATAGTTGGAACACTGGCAATCTTGGCTAGAGAAATAGATTTGGGATTCAGTAGCAGAAAGATTATAGAGGTGCCCATGTGAGTCAGGTGCGGAGATAGTCACACAAGGCATCCTATGACAGCTTACATGGTGAGTGGGGAAGAGATTGGAACAAGCGTTTAGAGGGATTGACATCACCTTGGGGACCCAGTGTTGAATGTGATGCCCAAAGGGAAAAAGGAAGATGGAGGTTACGTCAGGAAAGCAAAACTAGCAGAAAGGTCCAAATCCAAATAAGTTAGCAATCTGGTGCAAAAACTGAGTCAATGAGAGGGGTTCAAGTTTAGGACCAAGAGCAGCATATAGGGTGAAGCCCTAGAAAGGATACGGTGGCCTAAGAGAACAGCCCAGGGGCAGAGCCATAAGAAACATTGATTTTCATACTCTTCAGTCATGGAACCCCTTCTTACAATTTCATCTCATGGAATACTAATCGTGAAAACAGATACAGGTAGGGCTGCTCTGATGGAAGTTGTTTTGGGCTGGAACCAAAGAGCTGGCTCCTGGCTTTCCTCCCCTCCTCTGAGTGCCCCCAGAACACGGAAAGATGGAAAACTGCTTGTGTGGTGTGAAAACATTGGACTTCATGCAGTTCCTGGAACACAAACTGCATATGCATTTGGAAGTCTTGGGATTGCCAGATTCAGCTCCACCTCAGTCTACTTGGTTACGTGGACAAGCTGCTTTCTCTCCTTTCTGGGCGGAAGAGGTCCGGGGGTGGGACAAGGTGATGGCCCCAGCCCCTTTCTGCACTAATATTGCCCGGGAATGCAGAGGGCATAGAAACTGCTCAAGACAGGTCAGCCAGTCCTGCTGGGCCTCGCTCTCTCCCTGGTGCCATTTATCCCTCAGCCCACCCTGCTCTCAAAGCTTTAGAAAATGCTTTCCACTTGTAAAGCACTGCCCTTAACACTTTATTACTCTAACAATAGCATTTTCACCAGCCCAGTCATATTTTCGTCTTCCTGGCCCAATGACTATATTTTCCAAGAAAACAAGCTCCTTCAAAATGTGCTGCTCTCTGACAAGCAGGGGAGTGCCACATTGTCTGTGGTGGGTGCTGGCATTTAGGAGGAAACCATTTTCTTTCATCTGCCCAAGTACTTCTTTCCCCAACACTTGTAAAGTTGATTGCTGCCAATTTCCAGCTGGAGAAACACAGCCATTAAGAGGGGGAGTCATTAGTAACTAGAAAATACTTAGAACATTTAAAATGGGGGCTTTGCTTTGCCTTTTTTTCCTGCTCCAGGTGGTATATTTTTTTAATGTTTTCAGAGTTCTGCTAGCATTTCTGTTGGAGAGGAGGGATGTGCAATGTGTTTATATGTGAGTGTGTGTGTGTATTTAATACGCACATATATATAATGTATTATAAATATTTAGGTAAATATATTTAAAATGTTTAGATAATATATGTATAAGGCACACGTGTATATAATATATGTACTACACAAAGTATATATGTACTTAATATATGCATACATGTATAGGACGCATTTATAATGTACGTGAAGCTTTTATAAATGGGGAGACAGAATGAAGGAATAGGAGAGAGAGAGGAAGAGAGAGACCTCCCTTTGAGCTCATTCCTCTTCATTGCTGTCCAGACATGAAAGGAAGCAGGGCAGGCAAACACTAAGCTCCCGTCCTGGCCTCTGTGTCGATTCTCCATATCGTATGCGCCAGGCACTGTCACTTTTACCTCTTGCATCTCAGGCATGGGAGAAGGGGAGAAAAAGAAATAAAATAAAGCACTTCCTCCAAAGAGTGTAGCCATGGGAATCGCAGGACTAAGAACAAATAATGATTTCCTCCTCCGCTTTTTAAGTAAATATTGCTGCACAACGAGCTATTGGGCAGGACAGGTGCAAAATAATAGATTCTTTTCTGGTCTCCCCAGCCCCCATGGGGCCACTGTTAACTGCATCAGGTACTCAATTTTCTTTTGTTATTCAAAAATGTGTTTGTGAATTCCTGGGGGGTGGGGGAGGAAGGGGCCAGTCCTGTTCTAGCATCACCAAGAGGACTGCTTGATTTGTATTTTTGCTTTATTAATGGAAAGCTATCTGTGGGCCCCAGGATTTGTCTACCCGGGAGGCTTTTAATGCCTCTGTCCAATGCAATGGGGCTTGGGAGAAAGAAACCACTCTCATCAGCAGAGCACATGCTGCAGGGGGAGGCAGCACATCCAGTGGAAACAGCTCCAGCTGGCATAGAGGAACCTGGGGTTCCATCGGGATGCTGGGTAGACCCTGGACCTCCCCAGGCCTCAGTTTCCTCTTCCATGAAAAGAGAAGGGTAATGCACATCTTATCGATTTCAGAGGGCTAACGGTGAGGTTATTTTAAACTCATGATAGCCTTGAAATATCACAGTGCCTCAAGAGAGTAAAAAAGCACAGTAATAAGAAAAATGTGAGGGGTTATTCTTAATAATGTTTTTATTCAATCAAGTATAATTAATCCTTTCTCATTCCCTATTCTGAAAGCAGTTCATCACTTCAGGTAAAGCCAGACACAATCACAGCAGCATCTGGCTGGAGAGCACCTGAGCGTTCATCTCATTCAGCTGCTCACTCCCAGACTGGGGAACACCGTGATGGATTCGGGTCTCCAGCTCATGTATCCCATGCAAGCATCTCTCATCACCAAAGGAAAAATGTCTAGAGAGAAAACCTGGAGCCTCAAGCAAATAATTCTGAAAATATTTCATGATCCTTGTTAATTGCAGATTATATAGATTGCCTCCAACTTGCCCACCCCTTGTCCTCCTCCAAAAGCAGAGGTCTTTGTATCATCCGAGGTGGGAAATACAAAGGTGCTTTCACATCCTGTGTCTGGCCTCCTTGCCTCCACCTTTCATGTCAAAGCTGCAGCGACAGTCCTCAGGGAGGCAAATAAGGTAGATCTTTTGCAAATGGGACTTGCCTTCAAGTTTAAAAGATTTGGGGAGTTGGATATGAATGCACGGTTATCCATATCTTTTCTTACCCTCTGGATCAATTAGGTGAAAGTTTGAGGGGCTGGAGAAGTCTTTCCTAGGTCTGAACTGAATGGTCTCTGATACACCTATGGGAGCATTGTCCTCAGCTCTCCAGGCCAGCCTCCCTCACACTGCCTTCAGCCCGCACTCTACCAGCAGCTGGACTGTTGCAGTGGAAGAGCTGCCGTGATGAGATGGGCCACAAGCCTTGGAGACCAAGGCCTGCCAGGGAGCCAGGCTAGGGACACACAGTGTGCCCAGCAGCTGAGGCCCACCTGGTCCTTCCATGATCTTCCCCCTTGGTCAGTGCTTCCTTTCTCCTCAGAAGAATTCCCAGGGAAAGAGATCCTAAACTATGTAGTAAGCCAAGTTCACATTTCTCATTTGGTACACTTTGCTCAGTTTCTTCTTCTCCTTTCCTCTTTATCTCTCCCCTTCCTACCTTCTCTGTGAATAACATATTAATTCATTAGCATTCATTGAAACTCTGCCCAACTTAGTCGAATAAATTAGCAGAAACTATGGCTTTTAGTTCAGAGGCCAGGGACATTTTGATAAGACAAAAATAGGTTCAGGGACATGTGGGGCTCAGGCCCCATGCATGCTGTGGTCAAGAGCTCTGATTACCTGGAGCAGCAGGACAGAGGGTACAGATGGGACAGGAAGGCCCAGTGCCTAAGACATCTGTCCATCTTGTGAGAGACGCAGAAAGCAGTCAGGTGAAGGTCAATGTTGTCTACTTATGTTTAAGTAGATCTGACTTTTCTACTAGCCTGGAGCTGTTGGAATTCAGTATAGACAGACATTAACAGAACCCACTTCGGTGTCAGAGAGCTGGATTTTAGTTGTGATTCTGTAATGTTCTAGCTTAAGTGACTTTGAGTTTATTATTCAATCAACAAGCCATAGTTACTTAATCTGAGAAATGGAGGTAATGATAATACCTACCTGGTATGATTATTCTGATGATACAATGAAGAGAAACTTGAAAAGAACTGGTACGTTAGTGGTTAGCAAATGTTTGGTACTGTCTTAGTCATTTCAGGCTATTATAATGGAATACCATAGACTAGGTGGCTTAAAATAATAATTTATTTCTTACAATTCTGGAGGCCAGTAAGTTCGAAATCAGGGTGCTAGCATGGTGAGGTTCTGGTGAGGACCCTCTTCCTGGTTTGCAGATGGCTGTCTTCTTGCTGTGTCATCACAGCAAGGGACCAGAGAGGGAGGAAGCAAGCTCTCTCGTGTGTCTTCTTTTAAGGGCACTAATTCCATTCATGAGGGTTTCACATTCATGACTTAATTTGCCCCCAAAGGCCCTAGTTCCAAATAGGATCACATTGAGGTTAGGTTTCAACATAAGGATTTTAGGGAGACACAGACATTCAGCCTATAGCAGGTACTGTTATTATCTATCTCCTCTCCCTCCCCAACGAAAACCCTCTGCCTTTGGACATACTGTTGAAAATATACTTTAGAATGGTCTCCTCTATCCAGACTGCTCTTCTTACCTCAGTTCTTGATATCAGCTGCACCTCTCACAAATATTTTTAAAAGATGCCTTTAGCATCAAGAAAAAGTTAAACATCCCCTTAGAAATGTGGGCAAAAGTCACAAACAGCTAATTTACAAAAGAAAAAACACGTGTTCAATAAATAAAAAAGAAAACCCACTTCAGCCTTGAGAGTAATAAAAATGCAAATAAAAACAATTAAATTATACTCCTTATCTTCCAAAATGAAAAGGATTTAAAATATGATGACATGAGTGTTGTCAAGGATGTGGAGGGGCAAGACACTCATATGCTGTGGATGGGAGAATAAAACAATAGAACCTTTCTGAGAGCAATGTAACAATATAAAGCAATAGTCCACCCTTTGTATTAAATAGACTTATTAAAGGAGCAGACAGAAAAACCTGGAAATAGACTCAAATGCACATAAGAATTTAGTGTATTATGAAGGTGACATTTCAAATTAATGGAGTAAAGATGGATTATAAATGAGTCTGGTTGGGACAACTGGGTAGCCATCTGATAAAATATTAAGGTAGAATCCTACCTCACCTCTTATGCCAAAATAAATTCCAGGTGGATCAAAGACAAAATGCAAAAAAGGAATCCATAAAAGTACTGTGAGAAAACATGAGAGCAATCATTTATAACCTCAGAGTGACTAATGCCTTTCTACTAAGTTGTCTCAAAAGTTGTTTCCATAAATATAGGATTTATTACATCCTAGAAGATAAGAAAAATATTCTGAAATACAACCCACATTTGTGACAACTGTGACTAATATCTCTGTAAGCAGATTCATATGCTAACTTTGATTTGCAAATAAAGAAGTTTCAGTGAGCTACTTGGAATCCATGGTGTGTTTTGAAATGCTGCCTACATAGAAGCCTGGCCATAACATGGGCAGATTATGATCTAGTGGTACAAAATCTGGATGAGACACTAAATGCAAAAAAGCATTTACTTTGCCCCTTTCCTAGATTTTCTTGCTCTGAATATTTTGGGGAAAGAGAAACATTAAAATTTTTGTTTTCTCAATATTTTCCACAGCTTCTTATCTGAAACCATTGGATTTTACATTTTTTTGGAAGGCTAATATTGTGAATATATTGAATACTATTAAACACCACCAGTAGAGTATGCGTCAGCATTCTAGAATTGAATACATTATTATTTCTGCAGCAAACAGATGACTATTCATACTAAGTGAGATAGATAAAACCTCACATTAGTCCAGGTCAAGTTTTACCACCAAATGAACTTTTGCATTGAATTTATAAAAAACTCTTCTTGTTTTCAGAGTGTTGTGGATAAGACATTGAGGGCCAGTATATAAAGAGTGTCTACAAATCAATAAAGAAAAAACAACAACCCATTAGAAGTAAACAAAAAGTTTATAGGAAAGGAAATACAAATGGATCTTAGATGAATGAAAAGGTTATCAACCTCATTCTTAATAAGAGAAATGCAAAATAAATAAGATACAATTTTTCATGTAACCTATGTCAATATATGAAAGTTTGATAAGACATTGATGTTGAGAGTATAAGGAAACATATTCTCTTATATTTTGCTAGTAAGCACACGTATTAGAATAATTTCTAAAGAGAGCTATTTAACAAGATCAATAAAAATTAACTTAAATATGCAATTCCCCATCTTGGAATTTATTCTAGTGCAAATAATAGGACACTGATTAAATGCATTATGATATAATATATATATAACGTACAGTAGAATATTATACAATAGTTAAGAAGAATATGATAAATCTTTATGTACTGATATAAAACAATACCCTATGTATACTGTTAAGTAAAAAAGCCCAAGATGCAGTAAATTGGGCTTATTAAAGTACAATTTGGGGGAAGGGAAAGGAAAATTTGAAAAAATTGCCATTTTTATAGGTAACAGTGATTATCTCTGGGTAGGAAATTGGGTGACTGGGATACAGAAATATGAGAGATACTTTTCAGCACATACTTTTTTTTTGCCTCCTTTGCATTTTAACCCAAGTGCCATTGCTGCATAAATATTAAAAGATAATTTATTCTCATCATGATTTAGATGAACAATGTAAACACCCAACAATAGTTATTAGTTCAGTAAATGATGATAACTCTATGATGGATTATTATGCAACCATCAGAAATCAATCTATAGAAGAATGTTTATCAGCATGGAAAATGGTAATGTTACACTGATACATTTTTAAAGTAGACTAGAAAATAGAATCTTGCCATATTTGTAAAAATTAAAAAGCAAACATGATATATAACCTACAAGCAAAGGTACTTAGGAAGGAAAATATCAGAAGAATTAATACAAAAATATTCTTTTCACAATTATTTACTGAATTCTTACTGAAAATGAGAAATTCTTCAGGATGTTAGGTATAGAGGGGTGAACAAAAATTGTGGTTGTTCTGGCATGCATGGAGCATAGTCTAGCGGAGGATATGCAAAGTGAAGAAAAAAAGTACATTTATATGAGAAAGAGTAATAAGAATTACTCTAGTAATAAGAATTACTCTAGATTGGGTGTTCAAGGAAAGCTTCATTGAAGAAGTGACAGTCTGAGATCTGAATGATGATAAGGATCCAATCAGGTGGAAAGAGATTGGTAAACATTCCAGGCAGATGGAGCAGAATGTGCAAAGATGAGGAAAAACTATGATGTGTCTATGGAAATGAGAGAAGACCAGTGAATCAGAGCAAGGGAGAAAGGGAGAGAACAGCACAAGAGGAGATAGGAAAGGAGGGTGCCACAGATCACATGGAGTCTTCCAGCTATATTAAAGGATTAAAACTTTATTATAAATGCAATGTTTTTGAGAGTTCAGTTGTCATTATAACTGCCTCCTTTTGAAGTTAATTTTCCTCTGACTGCTTTTAAGATCTTCTCACCATCTTTGGTGTTCTAAAATTCAGTATGATGTATCTAAGAGTAGATTTCTCTTTGTTTACATTGTTTGGATTCATAGGAACTCTTGAACCTGTCTCTAAACAGTTCTGGAAAATTCTCAGCCATTATATCTTCAAACATTATTTTTGCCTAATTTTGTCCCTCCTTTCCATCTAGAACTTGAATTAAACAAATCTCAGATCTCATTCAATCCTCTTAATCTCTTTTATATTTTCATTTCTTGTTCTCTCGGTGCTTCTCTCTTGGTAATATCTGTCTGAGTTATCTTCTAGCTCACAAATTCTTTTTTATTACCACCTCTGCCGTTAAACCAATCGAGTCTCTATTATTGTATTTTTCATTTCTAGAAGTTCTACTTTTTTATAGTTTTTTGTTCAGTGAGGATATTTTAAAGTTTATCGCTTTTCCTGAATAAATGAAAATAGTAAATTATAAGGTGTTTCTCTTAATTCAGTCTAAATTTTTCGTGGGTCTGTTTTTGCTCTCTGTTTTTTATGCTGATTCTCCCACATGATGCTTTTTTCAGTCTGTCTTGGTATTTTCTATTGTGTGCTATTCATTGCCTTTGGAAAATTATTTCTGGGACTTTTTTTTTTTTTTTTTGTGGTACGCGGGCCTCTCACTGTTGTGGCCTCTCCCGTTGCAGAGCACAGGCTCTGGATGCGCAGGCTCAGCGGCCATGGCTCATGGGCCCAGCCGCTCCATGGCATGTGGAATCTTCCCGGACTGGGGCACGAAATGGTGTGCCCTGCATCGGCAGGCGGACTCTCAACCACTGCGCCACCAGGGAAGCCCTCTGGGACGTTTTTTAAGCCTAGGATAATTTTCTACAAAGACAATTTATATTTTTGTTTTGTTTTATCTTGGTTTTGCCTATGCCTATCCTTAGAGTTTGACCACAGCAAACCAAATTCACAGCTGTGTATGTGCCTTTCGGTTCATGTGAACTTAGTTCACACATTTATTAGAAGACCATTTTGTGCTTGAGACTTCTAGAGGATAGGTTATTTCCTCTCCAGTATGCTCAAGGCTAAGGAAATCTTTGGTGTCCCAGGTTTATGGTGGGAGGGATCCTATTACATGCCCACTTTAGGAGGGCTCGGGAATTTGACTATTTTCTCCATTGACCCACGAGGTTGTAATCAGTTTATCCAGTTCAGAAAATGGTATCAGGGCAAAAATGTCCTACTTGACTCTCTGGGTTCCTAATTTCACGTTGATTTTAATGTAGTAATTTCTTACCATAGGGTCAGTCTTTTGATGCTTTTAAGAATCTTGAAAAAAAAATTATTCATCATTTTTAGTTGTTTTTAATATTAGAGTTGTCCAAACAACGTAGCCTCCTTATTCTCAGAAACAGAAGTCTATTCTAAGTGCATTTGGAAACCACTGAAGCTACTGTGCATAAGAACTTGATCCAATTTACACTTAAAAAAATAATGGTACAACATGGAGTAGAAGAGACAGGAGTGAAATCAGTAGAGCTGATAAAAGACGATTGAGTAATCTGCACAAGAATGTGTTTTGGGCTAATTGTGGCAGTAAAGAGGGAGAGAAATAGAGAGGTTGAAGTATATTTTGTAGGTTAGAACAGAAAGGACTTGGGGATAATTAGTTATTGGGGGAGGAGGAGAAGGAATCATCCAACATGACTCCCAGTTTCTGCCTTAAACAACCATGTGGATGGTGGGAGCATTGAAGAGGTGGGTGCTATGACAGAAGAGCAGTGCAAGTTTGGTCCAGGGGTCTTGTTTGTGTGTGTGGGTGTAACTATGAGTTCAGTTATAAGCTTGTAATGTTTGAGATTTATATGAGACATCTAAGTATCATCATTAATAATGATTATTTCTGGGTGGTGGAATTGGGAGGAATTTTTCTTTTTTCCCACATTTTCACTATTAAACAAGTATTGTTTTTAAGGAAAGTGCTATTTTACAATAAAAGCAGTCCCTGTATACCACAAAAACTATAATTCATTTTGAAACCTTGAAACTGGTTACCTCCATATTAATTAGTATCCCTCTCTGTTTTTACTTCTCTATGTTGTGTGTATATATGTCCACTGAATTGTAAATATTTTAGTGTCAGAGGCTTCTTATTTATTTCTCATCACCTCTCCCTCTCATATTGCTGTGGACATAGTAGATGCTTACTAAGTGCTGAGTAAATGAAAGCATTTACACATTGAAGACACTCAATAATTATTTTTTCATTGAATCTTTGAATAGACTGTCTGTAAGTCTGTTGCAATCACAAACCATCATGTTTTTTCCATTCAGACCACCTGTATCAGACAGAGCTTACCTTCTTCGTGTTAACTCACAGAAGACTAAGTGGATGCTGAACTTCTGAGACTCACTTCCATCCCTTCCATTTGAGCCCTAGATGGGCTCCCTTCCACCAAAGGTAGCAGCAAGCTGAGCACTGAGAAAACACCTAATGGCCCAGGCACCGAACTTAATTCATTCACCAGCCTACAGGATTTGTGACAACACAGATGGTGTGAGAAACCGCCCATTGCTAAGGACCCCCCAAAATGCCATGGGCCTGCCTTCCACCATAATGAGCTTCCCTTCTCTCCCACCAGAGCAGACTGTGTAATGATGACATTACACTCAGTGAATGCTACAAGAGAATAGGGGTTGGTTTCCACTTGTTTTATTGTCTCAACTAGTGCATAAGTCTAAACTTTCTTAGGGATCCCCAGAGTGTAAAGTCTAAGACAGAGAAATCTCTCAGGAGCCAATAAGCCCTTCACTAGTCAATTTTGTGCACACTGGTATCATTCTCAGGGCCAGATCATAAGAAGGCCGTAGAGCATGGACAGGTATTTAAAAGTCAAATTCTCTCAGACTCTCTATGGGATAGTAAGCAAAATGTACAATGCAAACCAGTAAATGACGAAGATGCCCTGCTTTCCAGAATTCTCTTCACTTCTTCTCCCACCCCGAGTGCTTTCCCCTCAAGCTCTGAACCCACCAGTGTAAAGATCAGGAGATTTTTCAATGTCCCTGCAAAGAGATGCTCCGTGCCCATCCTGCTCCAATGCTCTTGCTTTGGCAGCTTCCCAGAGGGCCAGTGCCAAGATCGCAGGCTATCTGGGGGGGAACACCCAGCTGGCCACCCTGAGGAACATCACCACAGGGATGCAGAGCCAGGCCCAGCCAGGCAAGAGCAGCTGCTACAATGGGACTTTCGGGACTGGAGACCGGCTTGTGCTCCATGTCAGCAAGGCACCGAACAGCATCTGCAAATCGCAAAAAGCTAATGCATAATACAGAACTGCATGTTCCCGCTTTCTACCTCCTTCTTCATTGTTCTCTCAGGATATGTGAAATAGATAGCTTGTCCATGTTTTCTGCCTACAGTCATGTCCTCAAATACTCCTGTCTGTGGCATTATTTTCCCCTACCCAGGCAACTTCGGAGAGGCAGGGCAATGCAGACCTCAGTGGAGCTTAAGCATGTGGGGGGGTGGGGGAAACTGTGGCTGGTTTCCAAGTAATTGGCTTTCCTGGCCTCAGTTTCTACATTTTGAGATCCCAGAACAAAAGACACTGGAGCTAAGGGTGAGGCTGAGTAAAGAGACAAGATTCTGTTGCTGTTGGAATGCCAGGTCTGCCGTATCTTGACCTAGGCATCAGGCACCAAAACCCCAGCCCCCAGTCATTTGCTGCTCTCTCAAGAGATTCTATCCAAAGCTCCCGGAGCTCAATTGAAAGCAGCAGGCGAAAAGTCAAATACTTCATTAAAAGCAGCAAGAGACTCCATTGTAAACCCACAGTTCTTGTCTATCAAAGATCAGACACTGGGATCCAAATCGGCTCTGGTTTCAATGAGAGATCAGATACTAAAGAGGTAGCTTGTGGTGTGTATCTTTTCAATGTGCTGCAGAAAGCCCCCTCTGTTTCTCCTGTTTTTACCTTATTTTTATATCCTATAGAGACCCTCAAGAACACACACACACACACACACACACTCACACACACACACACACACACACACATTATGCTGAGAAAGGGAGAAGCAGAGAAACATTTCTAAACGTAAGCGTAGGCTTGAGTTTCAGATTTATTGAATTCCCGGAAATGCTGTCTCTTCTCCTGAGAAAGGTTAGTGTTGGAAACAACTTTAATCTGGCCAAAGAAAAGGGAAAGAGGGAGGAAAAGATACAGGGAGAGGGAGTGTTGGCAGAGGGAAGAGATGGTGAGAAAGAGAGAGGGAATTATTAATTCCAATTGATTTTCTGATAAGGTTTCATATCCTGAAGTGTGCTTCAAATCTAAGTGACATCTGCTGAGATCACCCCTCAGTGTCTGAATTCTCCTGAATGTAATTAGATCTGAGACAAGATAGAAGACTCAGTACGGTGGCCCTTAGGGAGGAAATGGTCTTTGAAAAGAATTATGTTAATCAGACTAGCCTTCTTCTTGCATCTGTTCTGCTGTTATTCCGGGTAAAATTAATAGGTCTAAGGAAGGATCTGATCATAATGACAATCTGGTCTTCACAGCAGGAGGTTTTATAAAGGAGTTGAACTGTGCCTTGTTGAGAACACTTAAAGTAATTAGTTACAGAGCTACTCACTTTCTTTCCTTTTTAATAATAATAATGGTTATTAATGTTTACAAATTAAAGAGTCTTACTCCAGATGAAAGGAGTGCTGAAACAGAGACTCAGGAGCAGAAGCTCTGTCCCTTTCTGCCTCGTGCCCAGAGTGATGACACTGTAGCCATCCTCCTTTTCCTGCTGGACTGTCCGCCCTCTCCCTCTCCCCTCCGTGCCCCCTCCCTCCTTACTCCCCAGGGAACTGCTAGGAACCAAGTTCCTAGAGCTTGCAGAGGTGGGAGCAACAAACAGAGCTCAGGAGCAGAGGCTGAAACTCCTGACCTGGATGCCCCATGTCAGGCACAGAAGAGCTTGATAAGTATTTGCTGACAGGATGGAGGAAAAGAAGGAAGGGGAAAAGGAAGAAAGAGTAGAAATAAAAAATAAAGCGAGAGAGAGAGAGAGAAATAGACAAGAAAGAGAAAGAAGAGAGAGACAAAGGAAGGAAGAAAAGAACAAAGGGTAGAAGAAAGAAAAGACTAGAAGCAAAAAAGAAAGAAAAGAGAGAGAGATAAAGAAAGGGAAGGAGAAAAAGTGCTCACATTGTCTTACTATAAGATGTAACTTCAAAGATGGGGAGGGTTGATGCAATAATTTGTGTTCAGGTTTCTTCTCTATTAGTCTATAAACCAGGAGTAGGCAAACTACAGCCACTGTAGGTGCTTAGTTCTGCCCACCACTTGTTTTTGTAAATAAAGTTTTGGGGGCCTGCATGTTTACATATTATCTATAGCTGCTTGCATACTACATCTGCAGGTTTGAGTAGCTACAGCAGAGATGATATGGCCCCCAAATCCTAAATATTGACTATATGTCCCTTATAGAAAAAGTTTGCCAACCTGTGCTATTACCTCTTGAGAGCAGGCGCACTGCTTGATTTGATGCTAAGACATGCAGAGTGGGACTGAATTTTCCAGAATAGAATTTCCCACCTGCATGATATTCAGAGACCCTTAAGCTAAGACAAGTACCTCTTAGTGGGGTAGGTGATGTAGTGGGGGGAGGGGGGAGGGATGAAGGAGGGTGAGCATCTAAATTTCTGTTTTCTCAGTCTGAGAACAGGTTCTGAGAGAATGAGATGCCGTGTGTCTGCCTCATGTCCACGGGGCTAAAAACAGCTGCAGCAGGGGCAAAGGTAGGAACTGAAGACCCACTCTGTCTCCGAACTAATTGTCACCACCTAATTTAATGTTTATATACATCAAACAAGCCAGTGTGATGCAAGGGTGAGATTTGGAAGGAGAAGACTTGGATCCAAGATTTTCCATTTACTGATTGTGTCATTGTAGTCAAATCACTTAACTTTCCTGAGCTCGTCTTCTCACTTGTAAAATGGAGATGAACATAATATAACTTCATGGTCTTGATGTATTTGATGAGTGAAGTGTGTCAAAGACCTTTGAAAACCATGTGGTTCTTAAACAATTATTATATAACAGTTATAATAGATATTATATGATTCAATAGTATGAAGGACCTGGATAAGCCAGTGTTTCTGTGTGGTGGAAGTGCTGGTGTTGGTCTCCTGAGGTCTGGCTCTAACAGGAAATCACATGTCTTAAAAGGTATTTTTGGTAAAGCTGGACTATCCAGGCAATCAAACTTTGAAACTTTGTAACACTCACCCCAAAACCCAGGGACATAAAGCAAGCATTCATTTCTTGCTTACACATCTGCTGGTCATCTGGAGCTCAGTTAATCTAGAATAGGCTCATAAGGCCTTGGCTCCAACTTGTAGGTCTGATTCAAGGTCAATGTTTCTTTCACTCTTTCTAAACCAGTGGCTTCCCAAGGCATGTTCTTTTCACAGTGATAGTCAGGAGCACATGAGCCCAAGCCTCTGCTTGCATCACATCTGTTTAATATCCCATTGGCTACAGCAAGAAACAGGAAAGCACACTCTTCTCAGCATGAGGCCAAGGCAAATCAAACACCATGCCCAATATCACTGCAGTGGGGGAGCATACTCCTCCATGGAGGCCTGTTGCAGGGAGTAGATATTTGTTGACAAATAATCTACTACTGAAGCCAAAGCATTAGCTAAGCCGGGCTAGTGTACCCGAAGCTACTGGACACAGTAGCTTGTCTAAGTGTGCTGCCATTTTGACGTTGGTGGACCATCGCTGGAATGAAATTCACTTGCTAATCTGAAGAGTTTACTCTTGACCTCACATTCCTCTTTTTCATGTCCAGATGCAGTGGACTGTCAAGTAAAGAAAACTGCACAATTTCTCCAATAACTGAAATTCATTGACCAAATTTTACAGAAAAATCTGTACTCTTTAAGAACAAATTTGGGTCATTTGGAAAATGTAGACATAATAAAGATGCAGGAGGATTGAGTATAATGGTAACAGGAAGCAAAATGAACCAGGACTAACACCAGACTCCAGCAAGAGAGAGCTGAGGTCACCTTAAATAAGAGTGGCAGTCATGGGCACAGGGTCCCAATTAATTAATTACACCTTAATTTAAAAAACTGTCTCTGTTCTTGTGTCACCCTCACTGTCCTCTAGAACTATGGGGAATGCCATGGCATCCTGGAGAAGGGTAGGGGTAAAGCCAGCTTCTCTGTGTTTCTCTGTTTTCCTGACTCTCTTTTCCTCCTCCTCCTCAAGAGGTAAGGATAAGGTTACCATAGGATCAACAGCTTCATAAATATGCAGAAGAAAGACAAATCAACCTGAAATCCAAAAAAAATAATTAAAATATAAATAGACTTGTTTGTTTCAAGGATTTGCAATGAATGCTTGACTCAGTCTGAAGATTAATCAGTGATTGGTAATTATACTTTCACACACACACACACACACACACACACACACACACACACACACACATACACATATCCAAATACAAAAAAGGATAAACCTGGTCCCCTCTAAACAACACGAATGCAAAAACTGTGTGAGTTTTCTGGTTCAAACAGAGGTGAAATCACTTGAGGCTCCTTGCTGAGTCTGGGTTCACTTCGTACCTGTTGCTGAGCCACCAGCGCAGGAAGGGACCATGGGCGGGCTTTTACTGGCATCAGTGAGCAGCCTCCTTTTCTTCCTTCTTCCTACATTTCCTCTTCTGTTTCCTCTACCTCCCTTCCTCCCTCCTTCCTCTCTCCCTTCATCTTTTCTTCCCTCTCTCTCCTATATCTCTTGCAGTTTTTCTCCCTGAAATTTGACTTTTTTCCTGCCAAAGGAGGTAAGCCATCTTTCAATCCATAGACATTTATGAGTGTTTCATCACTGTGCCAAGCTTACAATTGCCAGTAAGTTCAATGAACCCAAGCCCTGTCCCACAGGAACTCACAATCTAGAACAGTTTTTCTCAACTGTGGGTAATTTCACCCCTCCAAGACACATTTGACAATGTCTGGAGACAATTTTGATGGTCATGGCTTGGGGTGGGTGCCACTGGGATTAGTGGGTAGAGGCCAGGGATACTGCTAAACATCTTAAAATACAGAGGGAAGATCCCCAAACAGAATTATCCTGCCCTAAATGTCAATAGTGCTGAGGCTGAAAGACCCTGGTCTAGAAGGAGAAACAAAATACAAACACATTAAAAGGTGACTCACTTCCAGGCTATGTGGAGAAAGGACCCAATATGTACTATGTACTTGGGCTTGGTAAATTGCACTTCTGGCTTTTCTCTCTAGTCTCTGGGTCTTCCCAGCTCTGCAGGCTCCCAGCTTTGCTGCCACCTTTGAGAACATGGGATTCTTTTATACGTATATATATATTTATTTGTTGGCTGTCCTGAGGTCTTCGTTGCTGCGCGAGGGTTTTCTCTAGTTGTGGCGAGCAGGGGCTACTCTTCATTGCGGTGAGTGGGTTTCTCATTGTGGTGGCTTCTTTTGTTGTGGAGCACAGGCTCTAGGCGCACGGGCTTCAGTAGTTTTGGTGCATGGGCCTAGTAGTCATGGCTCACGGGCTCTAGAGCGCAGGATCAGTAGTTGTGGTGCATGGGCTTAGTTGCTCCACGTCATGTGGGATCTTCCCAGACCAGCACTTGAACCCATGTCCCATGCACTGGCAGGCGGATTCTTAACCTCTGCGCCACCAGTGAAGCCCAAGAACATGGGATTCTTGATAACAGTTGCAATCTTAGGAGGGAAATTCCTCTCTCTTAAACTACTGTTCCTTGAGCCCTCCTGGTAGCTCAGTATTTGGCCATCTGGCCATCCGCCCATGCTTCCATCCATCTACTCAGCCAGCCAGCCAGCAGTATTCATTTGGCACTACTAGAGTTGCTCAAACTCTACTAGATACATCTTATTCTCAGATTCAGACTTCTTGGGAGGGAAAAAAAATCTATGTGTGGCATTATTAATTGGAAGAAGACAAGGGCTGAGCTTTCTGTAAGAATGGTTTTAGTTAATGCCCATGGGCAGTGTACCAGTTTCCTTCTCTTGTTAATGCCTCTAGTTCCCTATCTGTTACATGGGAGTCCCACTCCCAGCCACTGTATTGCTCTGCAAGATGTACGCCTGGGTAATCAGCCTGATCTCCTGCTGGAGGGAGAAGACAGAAAGGGGAGAATGAAAGTTACAGTAGCGGTATCCTGTCTATACCCCACACTGGTTTTGTAACCTAAGACAAGTTTCTCAAACTTTTGTGCCTTAATTTCCTTATTTGTACAATAGAATAATGGCACTTTAGTAAAATGTGAGGACTGACTAAGTCAATCCATGAAAAGCACTTAGAACAGTGCTTGGCACATAGTAAGAGCTCAATAAGTATTAACTATCATTATCAATTGCTATCATTACCAAGAGAAAAGTCACTAGTTTAGGGATCATGAAAAATTCTATTGTGTCAGAGGTTGGAGGGGAGAAGTGAGACCCTATAACTCAGGAATAAGACCCCTAAGGGACACCTTTTTTACCACTATCACTTAAACCAGGGTTTCTCAATGTCAGCAATATTGATATTTAGGGCCTGAACGTTCTTTGCTGCGGGGGGCACTGTTCGGTGCAGTGCAGGAAGTTTAGCAGCATCCCTGGCCTTTATCCACTACATGCAATAGAACTTTCCCCCCAGCTGTGACAGCCAATGTCTTCAGACTTTGCCAAATGTCCCTTCGGAAGCAAAATCACCCTGGTTGAGAACCACTATCTTAAACAATAATGATTTTAAAAAATCAGTGATAGTAATAATCACGTGTGAGGAACTGTCTCCTCATCATTTGCAATGTCCCTTTTGACTGAGCATGAGGGCATCTTCCATGTGCTGCATGTAACTGTAGATGCTTCCAAAATACTTTCATTCTGCAGAATCTGAGACGTCTTTCTCCAGGAAAGTCTGACTGGTTCCTCCCAGGCAGTTTGTCTCTAGTTCAACATACTTGCCATGAGGTGGATGGATAACAAATGTTCAAAAGAATACATTCCTTTCCAAGCAGAGACAACTGAGAATCTTGAGATTAATGCATATATTTCATCCATTTATGATGTTAATGTAAACACGACTTCAGAAAGATAACAATATAAATATGTATTAATCAGTAATCACTTACATATCTCTACCTGTCTTTCAGTCACACAGTCCTTGGCTGGAAGGCTCACTCTGGCTTTTAATACTGAGTGACTTTCAGCAGGTTATTTATCTTCTCTAAGCCTCAGTTACATCTTCCATAAAATGGGGCTAATAATTGCACCTATCTTGTGAAAATTAAGTAAGAGAATGCGTGTGAAAAAATTAGTGCAATAGAAGTACAAAGGAAGAATTCAACAAATGGTAGCTATCACAGTTGCTGAAAAGAGAAAAATGATAAGTCAAAGAATTAAATAGGATTAACATGTAGGCATAGATCGGTGCCCTTCTCTCTCTATTTTCAACTAGTTTCAAGCATTATTAAACAGAATTTGGTGTTCCCAGTTGTATTCGGTTGAATACACTCTCACCAAATATATCTCCACCCAGAACCCCAGAATGTGACCTAATTTGGAAACAGGGTTTTCTTGCAGATGTAATTAGTTAGGATGTGATTATACTGGATTAGGGTGTCCTTATGAGAAGGCCATGTGAACTGAGGGAAGACCGCCATGTGAAGTTGAGGCAGAAATTTGAGTGAGGCAGCTACAAATCAAGGAACACCAAGGACTGTCAGCAATTACCAGAAGCTAGAATAGGTAAAGGAAGGATTCTTCCCTAGAGCCCTCAGAGGGAGCCTGGCTCTGCCAACACCTTGATTTTAGACTTCTAGCCTCCAGAACTGTAAGGTAATAAATTTCTCTTATTTAAAGGCATGCTGTTTGTTGTTCTTTGTTATGGCAGCCCTGGGGACTAATACACTAACTTGCTCTGTCTCTTACACTCTGCCTGGGTGGATAGTGCTGTTTATTGACTTATGTAAAAGTGTGTTTCCTTATAACTGTTTTTGCTAACTGTTTTTTTTTTCCATCAGAGCCAGCATCACTTTTAACTTTTTAGTGGTGTTAATGAGCTTAAGAATACAGTTACTCCAAACAAGACCTGGTATCACTTCCTGGGCAGAGCTGTTTTGTCCCTCACATGTCCCTCCCCATTTCACCATATTTTCTTATTTCAAACTGCCCCAAAGGATCACATTCTTCTCACCTTCCAATTGAAATCAAAGTCTGACTTGGCTACACTTGGCAATCTTTCTAATAATTCATGTCTCAATTACCTTATTCTTATCTTCATCCTGATAATGTGTCCTCTCCACCGAACTGACCACTTTACAAAGGCTCATACTTCTGGCGGAAATGGCTGTTGATGTCAATAGCTCTATAAGCAGATGTTGCCATTTCCCCACTGAACCTAAAATAAAAAGTAATTATAGAATTCTGGGTTTAGGTGGGACCATAAAGTTCATCTCTTCCAGTGTTCCCCACCCTCTGCTTCCCCACTTCAATGCATGAACTTTCTCTACACTATTCTTACAAGTAGACATCTAGTCACTGCTTTAAAACCTCCAGTGATGGGAAATCCACTGCTTCTTACAACTGTCTATCTCATCATCAGACATTTTTAGTGTTAGGAAGGTCTTTCCACTGAGTTACATACAATGTGTCTGTCATTGTAACCACTGGTCATGGTTTTGTCCTCAGAGCCCAATAAGTAATATTCATTGCTCTTCTTAGGTGCTCACATCCAATAATAGTGAGTTTCAAATTCACCATCCCATCCCCACCTCCTGAATAGCTTGTTATGTTTACTTCAGCCTAAACTACCCTTACTCTTTGAGTCATTCCATAACAAAATTTAAAGTTCCTAAACATTTTTGTCACTCTCTGTTGAACACATTCCAAGTTACATATATTCTTATGGTATGCCCCTAGAGGCATATAGAGAATCCCTGCCAATTCTAGTAGGAGCAGAGTGAGCTGAATTATACCAAACAATTTTTTAAAAGCTGAGTTTTCTAGTAGTTTCTTCATCAGTGAACAAGAACTTAACAATGGGTAAAAACACAGAAAATTCTACTGTTGGAGAAGTGAAGGAGCTAGAAAAGAATTCATTAAGATACCCAAGGAAAGTCAGAAAAGATTAATTGAGAATAAACTAGACTTTGGACAAATGTGAAAAAAGAGGCAGTGAAGGAATTATAATTTTAACTCACACCTGTGGTTGGGCCTATGTTCCAGCTACTCTTGCTGTGTAACAACCACTCCAAACTTAGTAGTTTAAAACAGAGACATTTTATTATAACAGATTCTGTGAGTCAGAAATTTGAATAGGACTAATGGGGATACCTTGTTTCTGGTCCTGCATGTCTGGGTCCTCAGCTGGGAAGACCCCAATGCTGGGATGACTGAAACACCTGTGGGCATCATCACTCACATGCCTGGTAGCTGACTTGAATGCTGGAACTGTCAACTGAAACACCAGCACATGGCCTTTGCATGCAGCTTGTGTTTCTCACAGCATGGCAGCTGAGTATCAAGAGAAGTGCCCCCAAAGTGAACTTTCCAAGAGAACCAGGACACTGCATGGCCTTTTCTGATCTAGTCTCAGAAGTCAAACATAATTTCCACTTCATATTCTTGGTTACCTCTTGATGGCAGGAATTGCAAGTCACCTTGAAAAAAAGGATGTGAGATGTGAGAATATTGTGGCAGCATCTTTGGAAATTATAATCTGTCATTGTCTGGAAAAGTAAAAATCAACGGTGTCCAATCTCAGTGTCCAACAAAGATTATTTAACTAGAACTGAAGAACTTCCTATGGAGGACATCTTCCAAGTAGGACAAAGCTGTAACTCTCTACATGTAATATTCTCAACCCTGTCCTCCATATGTGGTTTCTATCAAGAATTTTCACAATGGCGTTGCCCCTTACATTCTAAAAAGTAGAATGAATGTGATGATAGTTTATATGTTAGGCCATGCTTAGGCATCTCCACTGAAAGACCAAAGTGGTCATAAATGAAAAATTCTTACACCTTGAAGTGCAGGGAAACATAAAGGGAAATTGTTCCTGTGTTGGTTTAGCATGAGTATCAGGTTCCAGATTCTAGTCATTAGGTCTGCTAGACACAGTTCTCTTGGTAAAATAATTAGTATTCATATTTTGGTGTGATACTATGGCTATGACTAAAGAAGGCAATGAGTTCATAGCTCTATTTTTCTTCAACCTGGAGCACGTCTTACTCAGTTGTATAGTTAGGTCAACTGTACTTTGGGTACATATGTTCACAATCAAGGGTGATAATTGAGAGCCATGTACATTTATCTTTGTGCAAAGCTTGTTTTCATCCTGTGCACAACTTTGCTACTTTGGGAATAATCCACGTAAAAACAACCTTGAACTGAATACAAAGCATCATTCTAGCCCATTCTTGAATTTGGAGTAGGATCTGTGGTCTAACCAAAATAGCTCTAATGAGGAAGGACTCTGGCAAGAATTAAAAAGCAAAGTTTATGGTCCCAAGGCTGTAAACAGCAAAAATACTAATCTCCCTTTTCACATCTAGGTGGTAGCAAGAAATAATCAGCAAAAATAAGGGAATGTCCTATCAAAGGATATTTGACTTTTCTTTAATGATGTTCCATTAGAGAGCCTTGACCATCTCAATCAGGAATGACCTGATCATGGTAGTTACTGTCCAAACTATGCATTTGACAATTACCATACATTTTGTGTTCTATCATTGGTTTTCACCTCATGTGTATTTGCCTAATGATGAATTTCTCTTACATCCATAGGAAGACTCTGTTGTAGTTATGATGGTCTCTCTGCAGTTTTGTGTACTTTAGATACACAATTTAATATCCTAACTTCCCAGTGGTATTAGTTGTTTATTTTATGGGCTATTATTCATAATTGCAATTCCATGCTTTGACCATTCTTTTCTTTCCATCATGAAAGTATTCCATTTCCACTTTCCCAATACAAATGTGACTCATATCTCAAGGCAAGTTACAATGGTATTTCCCCCAAGGCCTTCCCCAAACAGCTGTATGAATATCTAACTCACATCCATCTCCTTCTTCTGTAAATTCCTTCCATCACACTTATCATCTGTCTCTCTCACTCTGACATTTTTATCACATTCTTCCTTTTCTTCTTAACTCTTCCATGTGAGTTTATGTTGATTCTTCTATTAGACGCAGAGCTCCTGAGGGGTCATAAACCAAATTTTTTAATTTCCTCCACAACCTATGTACAAAATAAGTATTTGTTAAAAATACAAATAAGCTCAGTTGTTAGGAGTGAGGAGGTTTTTGCTGATTGATCCATGCTCTTTCTCTTGCCCAGTTCGCTCTTCTGACTTATAAGAGGCTTTTGTGAAAAGGCTGGGATGATCCATCTTACACTCCATATGGAAACACAGAGGTACAAAACCCAAGAATGAATTTATCAGGAGCCCAAGGACCAGCCTCCCAAGTCACTGCCTTGCACTTGTCCCTGTTTCTGCCTGCCTTTCTCCTGAGTACACCTCCACTAGCCAATGACCCTATGCCAGGAGACCCAGTGCAAACTTCAGGGGAAGTCTTGGAAACTCTATTGCCAGGTGGACGTTTTAAGAACAGAAAACATGTGTTGGGCTGAACTAGAGAGAGGCCTTGGCTAGATCAGTCTTAACATTGCTATGTCTATGCTTAGTATCCTCTCTAATGTCCTTCCTGCTCAAGCATCTTATTGAGTATTCTTCTATCCAGGGAAGGAGTTGGAAGATTTTTCCTCCTTTCTATAAAGGGCCAGAATGTAAAAAATCTAGGCTTTGTGGGTTATATAATCTCCATCACAACCATTCATGTCTGCCGTTGTAGCATGAAAGAAGCCATAGATCAAATGAGTGTGGCTGAGTTTCAATAAAACTTTATTTATAAAACAGTTGGAGAGAGTCACCAAGACAGTAGAGCAGGAAGACACTTAGCTCACTTCCTTACAGGCATACCAAAGCTATAACTATTTGCAGAGCAACTATTAATGAGAAAGACCTAAATACTAGCAGAAAAGATTTTCTATAACTAAAGATATAAAGAAGGAACCACAATGAAACAGGTAGGAGGAATGCAGACACAGTATAACAGAGACCCATACCCCAGGGTGGACAACCCAAAAAGAGGAGGATAATTACATTTGCCCATACACCCCACATAGAGGGAACCCTTAAGGCATACAGCTCTGGTGAACAGAAGGGAGTGTGCTGCTGGGACACATAGGCCATCTCCTACAGAAGGCTACTTTTCCAAGACTGGGAAATGTAATCAACCTATGAAATACATAGAAATAAAAGCAGCAAAATCAGGTGACAGGGGAGTATGTTCTTAATGAAAGAACAAGGTGAAACTCCAGAAGATGAACTCAGTGAAGTAGAGATAAGCAATCTACCCAATAAAGAGTTCAAGGTAATCATCATAAAGATGCTTAAAGAACTAGGGAGAAGAATGGATGGACAGAGTGAGAATTTTAACACAGTTAGAGAATATAAAGAAGAACAAAACAGAGCTGAAGAATATAATAACTGAAATAAAAAATACACTAGAAGGAATCAACAGTAGATTAGATGATGCAAAGGAAAGGGTAAGTGAGACAGAGTAGTGGAAATCACTGAAGCCAAACAGAAAAAAGAAAAAAAAAAAAAGAAATGAGGACAGTTTAAGAGATCTCTGAGACCACATCAAGTGCACTAATTTCACATTATAGGGATACCAGAAGGAGAAGAAAGACAGAAAAGGGAAGAGAACATATTTGATGAAATAATAGCTGAAAACTTCCCTAACCTGTGTAGGAAAGAGAAATCCGGGTTTAGGAAGCATTGAGGAACCCAAACAAGATGAATCCAAACAGACCCACACGAAGACATATTACAAGTACAATGGCAAATTTTAAAGAGAAAATTCTAAAGGCAGCAAGAGAAAAAAGAAAAGAGTCATATACAAAAGAACCCTCATACAGCTATTAACTGATTTCTCAGCAGAAAGTTTGCAGGCAAGAAGGGAGTGGCATGACATATGCAAAGTGCTGAAAGGGAAGATCTTGCAACCTAGGATACTCTACCCGGGAAGATTATTATTTAGAATTGAAGGAGCGATAAATAACTTCTCAGACAACCAAAAACTAAAAGAATTCATCAATACTAAACCTAGCCTAAAAGAAATGTTAAAAGGTCTTCTCTAAGTGGAAAAGAAAAGGCTACAACAAGAAGTAAGAATCTGTAGGAAAGGAAAAATCCCATTAGTAAAGGCCAATATATAGTAAAGGCTGTGGTTCAAGCACTTAAATAAGCTAGTACAAAAAAATAAAAGACAAAAATTGTAAAATCAACTGTAAGTACAATAAACATTGAGGGATAAACATGAAGATGTAAACTATGACCTCAAGAGCACAAAACATGGGGGAGCAAAGTAAAAAATGTAGATCTTTTAAAATATGTTTGAACTTAAATGACTACCAGTTTAAAAATAGTAGATATAGCTCTAGGTCAGTGTATATGAATCCCATGCTAACCACAAATCAAAAACTTGCAATAGATACACAAACACCAGAGAGAAAGTAACACATGCATACCACTAAAGGAAATCTTCAAACCACAAGGGAAGAAACTAAAAGAAGTAAAGAACAGAGAAGAACTACAAAAACAACCAGAAAACAATTCACAAAATGGCAATAAGTATATTCCTATCAGCAATCACTTTAAATGTCAATGGACTATATGTTCTAATCAAATGACATAGAGTGGCTGATTGGATAAAAATATTTTTAAAAAGACCCATTTATATGCTGCTTATAAGAGACTCACTTCAGAGCTAAAGACACACAGAAACTGAAAGTGAGGACCTGGAAAAAGGCTTTACGCAAAAGGAATCAACAAGAAGGAATGTGTAGCAATACTCATATCAGACAAAATGGATTTTAAAATAAAGTCTATAGGGACTTCCCTGGTGGCACAGTGTTTGGGAATCTGCCTGCCAATGCAGGGAACATGGGTTCGAGCCCTGGTCCGGGAAGATCTCACATGCCACGGAACAACTAAGCCTGTGTGCCACAACTACTGAGCCTGCGCTCTAGAGCCCATGAGCCACAGCTACTGAATCCGTGTGCCACGATGACTGAAGCCCATGTGCCTAGAGCCCATGCTCTGCAACAAGAGAAGCCACTGTAATGAGAAGCCTGCACATCACAACAAAGAGTAGCCCCTGATCTCCACAACTAGAGAAAGCCCACACTCAGCAATGAAGACCCAATGCAGCCAAAAATAAATAAATAAATTTATTAAAAATAAAATAAAATATAAAGTCTATGACAAAAGAGAAAGAAAGGCATTACATAATGATAAAGGGATCAATACAAGAAGATTATATAATGCTCATTAATATATATGCAACTTATATGGGAAAGCTTAAGTATATAAAGTGAACATTAACAGATATAAAGGGAGAAATTGACAATAATACAATTGTAGGGGACTTTAACAGTCCATTTACATCAATGGACAAATCATGCAGACAGAAAATCAATAAGTCAACAGTGGTCTTAAATGACAAAATAGACCAATTAGACTTAAGAGATATCTACAGGACATTCCATCCAAATCAACAGACTATACATTCTTTTCAAGTGCACATGGAACATTCTCCAGGATATATCACATGCTAGGGCACAAAAGAAGCCTCAACAAATTTAAGAGGATGGAAATTATATCAAGGCATTTTTTTCCAACCATAATGGTATGAAACTAGAAATCACTTACAGGAAGAAAAATGAGGAAAGCACAAACACGTGGAGACTAAACAACATGCTGCTAAAAAACCGATGAGTCAATGAAGAAGTCAAAGAGGAAATTAGAAAATACCTTGAGACAAATGAAAATAAATACACAACATTCCAAAATCTATAGGATACAGTAAAATCAGTTCTAAGAGGGAAGTTTATATCCATAGAAGTCTACCTCATGGAACAAGAAATGTCCCAAATAAACAACCTTACCTACCATCTAAAGGCATTAGAACAAGAAGGATGAACAAACCCCAAAGTCAGCAGAAGGAGAGAAATAATAAAATCAGAGAGGAAATAAATAAAATAGAGATAAAAAACAATAGAAAAGATTAATGAAACTAAGAGCTGGTTTCTTGAAAAGATAAACAAAATTGATAAGCCTTTATCCAGGCTCATCCAGAAAAAAAGAGATGCAACCCAAATGAACAAAATAAGAAATGACAGAGGAGAAATAACAACTGATACCACAGAGATACAAAAAATTATCATACGAAAATGCTATGAACAGTTATATGCCAAAAAATTTAACAACCTAGAAGAAATGGACAAGTTTCTAGAAACATACAACCTTCCAAGACTTAATCAGGAACAAACAGACAATCTGAACAGACCAATCACTAGTAATTAAATTAATTTGTAATAAAAAAAAAAAAACTCCCAGGAAACAGAAGTCCAGGACTAGAGAGCTTCACAGGGGAATTCTACCAAACATATAAAGAAAAGATAATACTTATACTTCTCAAACTATTCCAAAAAATTGAAGGGGAAGAAACCCTCCCAAAATGATTCTATGAGGCCTCTATTACCCTAATACCAAAACCAGACAAAGACATTACAAAAAAAGAAACTTATAGGCCAATATCTCTGATGAATACAGATGTAAAAATCCTCAACAAAATATTAGCACACAGAATTCCACAATATGTAAAAAGGAACATACACCATGATCAAGTGGGATTTATGCTGCGGATGCAAGAATGGTTCAATATCCACAAATCAATCCATGTGATACACCTAATTAACAAAAGGAAGGATAAAAATCACATGATCATCTCAATAGATTCAGAAATATCCTTTGACAAATTTCAACATCCATTCATGAAAAAAACTCTCATCAAAGTGGTTATAGAGGGAGCATATCTCAGCATAATAAAAGTCATTTATGACACACCTACAGCTAACTTCATATTCAATGATGAAAAGCTAAAAAAAAAAATGATGAAAAGCTAGTGCTTTTCCTCTAAAATCAGGAACAAGACAAAAATGCCTACTCTGACCACCTGTATTTAACATAGTACTGGAATCTTAGTCACAGCAATCAGACAAGAAAGGAAACAAAAGGCATTCCGATTGAAAGGGAAGAAATAAAACTATCACTGTGTGCAGATGACATGATACGATATACAGAATACCCTAAAATCGTCACCAAAAAGCTATTAGAACTAATAAATGAATCAATAAAGTTGCAGGATACAAGATTATGATACAGAAATCTGTTGCTTTTTTATACTGGAATAATGAACTAACAAAGAAAATTCAAGAAAACAATTTGATTTACGAGTGCATCAAAGAACAAAATACCTAGGAATAAACTTAACCAAAGAGGTGAAAGCCTGTACTCTGAAAACTATAAGATATTGATGAAGATAATTGAAGAGGCTACAACTAAATGAAATGATATCCCATATTCATGGATTGGAAGAATTAATATTGTCAAAATGTCCATACCACCCAAAGCAACCTACTGATTTAATCAATCCCTATCAAACTACCCATGTCATTTTTCACAGAACTAGAACAAATAATTCTAAAATTTTTACAGAACCACAAAAGACCCCGAATAACCAAAGCAATCTTGGGAAAAAAGAACAAAGGGAGCGGTATCATGCTCTATGACTTCAGACTATACCAAAAAGCTACAGCAATCTGAGCAGTACGGTTCTGGCACACAAACAGACATATAGATCAATCGAAAGAATAGAGAATCCAGAAAAAAACTCATGCACATATTGTTAATCTATTACAAAAGAGGCAGGAATATACAATGGAGAAAAGGCAGTCTCCTCAATAAGTGGTGTTGGGGAAACTGGACAGCTACATGTAAAAGAATGAAATTAGAACATTTTCTCACACCATATATAAAAATAATCTCAAAATGGATTAAAGGCCTAAATGTAAGACTGAAAACCATAAAGCTAGAAGAAAGCATGGGCAGAACACTCTTTGACATAAATCATAGAATGTTTTTTTTTTTGAATCAGTCTCCTAAAGGCAAAGGAAACAAAATCAAAAATTAAAAAATGAAAAAAAAATTTTAAAATGAGACAATTAAACTTAAAAGATTTTTCACAGCAATGGAACCATTGATAAAACAACAAGACAGCCTACTGGATGGGAGAAAATGTTTGCCAATGATATGACTGATAAGGGTTTAATATCCAAAATATACAAACAGCTTATACAACTCAATATCAAAAAAACAAAAACTCAATTAAAAAATGAGCAGAAGACCTGAATAGACATTTGTACAAAGAAGACATACAGATGGCTAGCAGGCACATGAAAAGATGCTCAACATCACTAATCATCAGAGATATGCAGATCAAAACCATAATGAGGTATCACCTCACACCTGTCAGAGTGGTTAACATCAAAAAGACAAGAAATAACAAGCACTGAAGAGGATGTGGAGAAAAGGGAACCCCCATGCACTGTTGGTAGAAATGTAAAGTAGTTCATTTGCTAAGGAAAACAGTTTGGAGATATCTCAAAAAAATTAAAAATAGAACTACCATATGATCCAGCAATTCCACTACTGGATACTTATCTAAAGAAAATGAAAACACGAATTTGAAAGATATATGCACCCCTATGTTCATTGCAGCATTATTTACAGTAGCCAAGAAATATAAGCAACCAAACTGCCCAACAATAGATGAATTAATAAAGAAGCCATATATATATAGGTGTATTAGCCATATAAAAAATAAAAGAAGGAAATCTTGCCATTTGCAACAACATGAAGGAACCTAGAAGGTATTACGCTAAGTGAAATATCTTAGAGCAAGACAAATACTGTATGTTATCACTTATATGTGTTATCACTTATATGTGGAATCTAAAAAACAGAACAAATGAACAAACATAACAAAACAGAAACAGAACTATAGACACAGAGAACAAAGAGGTGGTTACTAGAGGGGACCTGGGTGGAGAGAGGAAAGAAATAGGTGAGGGAGATTAAGAGATACAAACTTCTAGTTGCAGAATAAATGAGTCATGGACATGAAATATACAATGTGGGGAATATAGTCAATAATTATGTAATATCTTTGTATGGTGAATATTGTAACTAGACTTATGGCGATCATTTTGAAATGTATAAAAATATCGAATCACTATGTTGTATAACAGGAACTAACATGGCGTTGTAGGTTAATTATATTTAAAAAACAAACAAACTCATAGAAAAAGAGGTCAGATTTGTGGTTACCAGAGGTGGGAAGTGGGGGGAGGGGAAATTGTATGAAAGCAGTCAAAAGGCATAAACTCCCAGTTATAAGATAAATAAATACTAGCAATGTAAAGTACAACATGATAGATATAATTAACACTGCCGTACATTATATATGAAGGTTGTTAAGAGGGTAAATCCTAAGGGTTCTCATCAAAAGGAAAAATTTTTTCTTTATATCTTTAATTTTGTATCTATATGAGATGATGGATGTTAACATATCATGATGTATGTCAAATCATTATGCAATACGCCTTAACTTTATACAATGCTGTGTGTCAATTATATCTCAGTAAAACTGGAAAAAAAACCCCAAAACAACAAATATAAACAAACCAACAAAAACAGATGGAGGACTGAATTGGGCCTGAAGCCCATAATTTGTTGACCACTGATCTAGAGGAATCTCTACGTTTCTCAGCCTTATTCCATTTCTGTGGCCACACTTTGGCTCCTGCAGCCCAACTCATTTGGGAATCACAGCTTTCCCTTTCTGTCTCCTTTCCTGCTACATCTCTATTTTGAGTCTCTCTATTTTTCCCATGAAAACTTCATCAATTTCTCCAACTTATACAACTCAAGTGAGTTTTCTGTAGCCCTGGGGCATTTATAGTTAGTACCCTAGAGTTTAGAATATAGTTGTTTCATGAATATTAATTTTCTCTTCCAAAGAATATTGTAGGTCCTTGAGGGAAGAAAACAAGTCCTATATTATTATATGTTTCCTACACCTTCCCTGTTACAGCTTGGTACATATTAGGTGTTTAACAAATATTTGCTAGTTGATTTATTGACATATGTCTACAAGAGTGTATTTGTTCCTTACTCTGTGTGGTAGTCTGCATAATGGCTCCCCAAGATGTCCCTGTCCCAATCCTTGGAACATGTGGATGTTACCCTACATCATGATATAGACTTTACCATGTGACTAAGTTAAGAATCTTCAGATGGGGAGATTACCTTGGATTATCTAGGTTGGTCCCATGTAATAACAAGGGTACTTATAAAAGTGAAGCAGGAGGAGAAAGCAGAAGCAAGAAGAACTACAATTCTGCAGCCTGTGGAATAGAAACCATGTTCACAGAAAGAGAGATAAAATGAAAATGCAGAGGAGGATGTACCAGATGAAGGAACAAGACAAAACCCCAGAAAAACAACTAAATGAAGTGAAGATAGGCAAGCTTCCAGAAAAAGAATTCAGAAAAAAGATAGTGAAGATGATCCAGGACCTCGGAAAAAGAATGGAGGCAAATATAGAGAAGATGCAAGAGATGTTCAACAAAGACCGAGAAGAATTAAAGAACACCTAGAAGGATTAAAGAATAAACAAACAGAGATGAACAATACAATAACTGAAATGAAAAATACAATAGAAGGAATCAGTAGCAGAATAAATGAGGCAGAAAAACGGATAAGTGACCTGGAAGACAGAATTGTGGAATTCACTGCTGCAGAACAGAATAAAGATAAAAGAATGAAAAGAAACGAAAACAGCCTAAGAGACCTCCAGGACAACATTAAACACACCAACATTCACATTAAAGGGGTCCCAGAAGGAGGAGAGAGAGAAAAGATGTGGGAAAATATTTCAAGAGATTATAGTCAGAAATTTCCATAACATGGGAAAGGAAATAGCCACCCAAGTCCAGGAAGCACAGAGAGTCCCAGGCAGGATAAATCCAAGGAGAAACATACTGAGACATAGTAATCAAATTGACAAAAATTAAAGACAAAGAAAAATTATTAAAAGCAACAAGGGAAAAATGACAAATAACATACAAGGAAACTCCCATAAGATAAACAGCTGATTTCTCAGCAGAAACTCTACAAGGCAGAAGGGAGTGGCATGATATATTTAAAGTGCTGAAAGGGAAGAACCTACAAACAAGATTACTCTACCTGGCAAGGATCTCATTCAGATTCGATGGAGAAATCAAAAGCTTTACAGACAAGCAAAAGCTAAGAGAATTCAGCACCACCAAACAAGCTTTGCAACAAATGTTAAAAAAACTTCTCTAAGTGGGAAACACAAGAGAAGAAAAGGACCTACAAAAACTAACCCAAAACAATTAAGAAAATGGTAATAGGAACATACATATCGATAATTACCTTAAATGTGAATGGACTAAATGCTCCAACCAAAAGACACAGGCTCACTGAATGGATACAAAAACAAGACTCATATATGTGTTGTTTGTAAGAGACCCACTTCAGACCTAAGGACACAATACAGACTGAAATTGTGGGGATGGGAGCTTCCCTGGTGGCGCAATGGTTGAGAGTCCACCTGCCAATGCAGGGGACACAGGTTTGTGCCCCAGTCCGGGAAGATCCCACATGCCGCAGAGTGGCTGGGCCCGTGAGCCATGGCCACTGAGCCTGCGGATCTGGAGCCTGTGCTCTGCAATGGGAGAGGCCACAACAGTGAGAGGCCCACGTACCACAAAAAAATAAAATAAAATAAAGAAAGTGAAGGGATGGAAAAAGATATTCCATGCAAATGGAAATCAAAAGAAAGCTGGAGTAGCAACATTCATATCAGATAAAATAAACTTTAAAATAAAGAATGCTACAAGAGACAATGAAGGACACTACATAATGATCAAGAGATCAATCCAAGAAGAAGATATAACAATTATAAATGTATATCCACCCAACATAGGAGTACCTCAATACATAAGGCAGATGCTAACAGCTATAAAAGAGGAAATCGACAGTAACACAATAACAGTGGGGGATTTTAACACCTCACTTACACCAATGGACAGATCATCCATACAGAAAATTAATAAGGAAACACAGGCTTTAGATGACACAATAGACCAGATAGATTTAATTGATATTTATAGGACATTCCATCCAAAAACAGATTACACTTTCTTCTCAAGTGCACATGGAACATTCTCCAGGATACATCACATCTTGGGTCACAAATCAAGCCTCAGTAAATTTAAGAAAATTGAAATTGTATCAAGCATCTTTTCGGACCACAATGTTATGAGATTAGAAATAAATTACAGGGGAAAAAAGGTAAAAAACACAAACACATGGGGACTAAATAATACACTACTAAATAACCAAAAGATCACTGAAGAAATCCAAGAGGAAATCAAAAAATATCTAGAGACAAAGGACAATGAAAACATGACTGCAAAACCTATGGGATGCAGCAAAAGCAGTTATAAGAGGGAAGTTTATAGTAATACAATCCTACTTCAAGAAAAATCTCAAATAAATAATCTAACCTTACACCTAAAGGAACTAGAGAAAGAAGAACAAACAAAGCCCAAAGTTAGTAGAATGAAAGAAATCATAAAGATCAGAGCAGAAATAAATGAAATAGAAACAAAGAAAACAATAGCAAATATAAATAAAATTAAAAACTGGTTCTTTGAGAAGACAAACAAATTGATAAACCTTTAGCCAGACTCATCAAGAAAAAGAGGGAGAGGACTCAAATCAATAAAATTAGTAATGAAAGAGAAGAAGTTACCATGGACACCGCAGAAATACAAAGCATCATAAAAGACTACTACAAGAAACTCTATGCCAATAAAATGGACAACCTGGAAGAAATGGACAAATTCTTAGAAAGGTATAACCTTCCAAGACTGAACTAGGAAGAAACAGAAAATATGAACAGACCTTTCACAAGTAATGGAATTGAAACTGATTAAAAATCTTCCAAGAAACAGAAGTACAGGACCAGATGGCTTTACAAGTAAATTCTATCAAACATTTAGAGAAGAGCTAACACCCATCCTTCTCAAACTTTTCCAAAATATTTGCAGAGGAAGGAACACTCCCAAACTCATTCTACGAGGCCACCATCACCCTGATACGAAAACCAGACAGAGATATTACAAAAGAAGAAAACTACAGACCAATATCACTGATGAATATGTTGCAAAAATCCTCAACAAAATACTAGTAAACAGAATCCAACAACACATTCAAAGGATCATACACCATTATCAAGTGGGATTTATCCCAGGGATGCACACATTCTTTTTCTTTTTTTTTCATTTTAACATCTTTATTGGAGTATAATTGCTTTACAATGGTATGTTAGTTTCAGCTTCACAACAAAATGAATCAGTTATATACATACATATGTTCCCATATCTCTTCCCGCTAGCATCTCCCTCCCTCCCACCCTCCCTCTCGCACTCCTCCAGGCGGTCACAAAGCACCGAAACTGCTTGTGTTCTGGTGGATGAGGCTGGATCTTGTCTTTCTGATGGGCAGGTCCAAGTCTGGTGGTGTGTTTTGGGGTGTCTGTAGACTTATTATGATTTGAGGCAGCCTCTCTGCTAATTGGTGGGGTTGTGTTCCTGTCTTTCTAGTTGTTTGGCATAGGATGTCCAGCACTGTAGCTTGCTGGTCGTTGAGTGAAGCTGGGTGCTGGCGTTGAGATGGAGATCTCTGGGAGATTTTCGCCATTTGCTCTTATGTGCAGCTGGGAGTCCTCTTGTGGACCAGTGTCCTGAAGTTGGCTCTCACACCTCAGAGGCACAGCACTAACTCCTGGCTGCAGCACCAAGAGCCTTTCATCCACACGGCTCCTTAATTTGGGATGATTCGTTGTCTATTCAGGTATTCCACAGATGCAGGTACATCAAGTTGATTGTGGAGCTTTAATCCGCTGCTTCTGAGGCTGCTGGGAGAGATTTCCCTTTCTCTTCTTAGTTCTCACAGCTCCCAGGGGCTCAGCTTTGGATTTGGCCCCGCCTGTGCATGTAGGTCGCTGGAGGGCGTCTGTTCTTTGCTCAGACAGAACGGGGTTAAAGGAGCTGCTGATTCGGAGGCTCTGGCTCACTCAGACCGGGGGTAGGGAGGGTCACGGAGTGCAGGGCAAGCCTGCAGCGGCAGAGACCGGAGTTACGTTGCGACAGCCTGAGGCGCACCGTGCGTTCTCCCAGGGGAGTTGTCCCTGGATCATGGGACCCTGGCAGTGCCGGGCTGCACAGGCTCCCTGGAAGTGGGGTGTGGATAGTAACCTGTGGTCGCACACAGGCTTCTTGGTGGCGGCAGCA
>NW_020173774.1:831877-940041 GCF_003031525.2 Neophocaena asiaeorientalis asiaeorientalis
AGCCCCGCCCACCCCCGCGGTGAGCAGACAAGCCTCTTGGCTGGTGAGTTGCAGTCGGCCCTGATCCTCTGTGCTGTAATCTCTCTGCTTTGCCCTCCGCACCTCTGTTGCTGTGCTCTCCTCCGCGGCTCTGAATCTCCCCGCCTCCGCCACCCGCAGTCTCCACCCGCGAAGGGGCTTCCTAGTGTGTGGACACTTTTCCTCCTTCACAGCTCCCTCCCGCTGGTGCAGGACCCGTCCCTATCCTTTTGTCTCTGTTTATTTTTTTCTTTTGCCCTACCAAGGTACGTGGGGGGTTCTTGCCTTTTGGGAGGTCTGAGGTCTTCTGCCAGCGTTCAGTAGGTGTTCTGTAGGAGTTGTTCCACGTGTAGAAGTATTTCTGGTGTATCTGTGGGGAGGAAGGTAATCTCCACGTCTTACTCTTCTGCCATCTTCTCGGAAGTGCACACATTCTTCAATATATGCAAATCAATCAATGTGATACATCATATTAAAAAAATTGAAGCATAAAAACCATATGATCATCTCAATAGATGCAGAAAAAGCTCTTGACAAAATTCAACACCAATTTATGATAAAATCTCTCCAGAAAGTGGGCATAGAGGGAACCTACCTCAACATAATAAAGGCCATATGTGACAAACTCACAGCCAACATCATTCTCAATGGTGAAAAACTGAAAGCATTTCCTCTAAGATCAAGAACAAGACAAGGATGTCCACTCTCTCCACTATTATTCAACAGAGTTTTGGAAGTCCCAGCCACAGCAATCAGAGAAGAAAAAGAAATAAAATAAATCTAAATTGGAAAAGAAGAAGTAAAACTATCACTGTTTTCAGATGCCATTATACTATACATGGAGAATCCTAAAGGTGCCAACAGAAAACTACTAGAGATAACAATGAATTTGGTAAAGTTGCAGGATACAAAATTAATACACAGAAATCATTTGCATTCCTATACACTAACAATGAAAGATCAGAAAGAGAAATTAAGGAAACAATCCCATTCACCATTGCAACAAAAAGAATAAAATACCTAGGAATAAACCTACCTAAGGAGACAAAAGACCTGTATGCAGAAAATTATAAGACACTGATGAAAGAAATTAAAGATGATACAAATAGATGGAGAGATATACCATGTTCTTGGATTGGAAGAATCAACATTGTGAAAATGACTCTACTACACAAAGCAATCTACAGATTCAATGCAATCCCTATCAAACTACCACTGGCATTTTTCACAGAAGTAGAACAAAAAATTTCACAATTTGTATGGAAACACAAAAGACCCTGAATAGCCAAAGCAATCTTGAGAAAGAAAAACGGAGCTGGAGGAATCAGGCTCTCTGACTCCAGACTATACTACAAAGCTACAGTAATCAAGACAATATGGTACTGGCACAAAAACAGATATATAGATCAATGGAACAGGATGAAAAGCCCAGATATAAACCCACACACCTATGGTCAACTAATCTATGACAAAGGAGTCAAGGATATACACTGGAGAAAAGACAGTCCCTTTAATAAGTGGTGCTGGGAAAACTGGACAGCTACATGTAAAGGAATAAAATTAGAACACTCCCTAACACCATATACACAAAATAAACTCAAAATGGAGTAAATACCTAATTGTAACACTGGACACTATAAAACTCTTAGAGGAAAATATAGGAAGAGCACTCATTGACATAAATCACAGCAAGATCTTTTTTGACCCACCTCGTAGAGTAATGGAAATAAAAACAAAAATAAATAAACAGGACCTAATGAAAATTAAAAACTTTTGCACAGCAAATGAAACTATAATCAAGACAAAAAGACAACCCTCAGAGTGGGAGAAAATATTTGCAGATGAATCGATGGACAAGGAATTAATCTCCAAAATATATAAGCAGCTCATGTAGCTCAGTATTAAAAAAACAAACAACACAATCAAAATGGGCAGAAGACCTAAATAGACATTTCTCCAAAGAAGACATACAGATGGCCAAGAGGCACATGAAAAGCTGCTCAGCATCAGCAATTATTAGAGAAATACAAATCAAAACTACAATGAGGTATCACCTCACACCAGTCAGAGTAGGCATCATCAGAAAATCTACAAACAACAAATGCTGGAGAGGGTGTGGAGAAAAGGGAACCCTCTTGCACTGTTGATGAGAATGTAAATTGATACAGCCACTATAGAGAAGAGTATGGAAGTTCCTTAAAAAACTAAAAATAGAATTACCATATGACCCAGCAATCCCACTACTGGGCAGATACCCAGAGAAAACTATAATTCAAAATGACACATGCACCCCAATGTTCATTGTAGCACTATTTACAATAGACAGGTCATGGAAGCATCCTAAATGCCCATTGACAGATGAATGGGTAAAGAAGATGTGGTACATATGTAAAATGGAATATTACTCAGCCTTAAAAAGGAGCAATACTGGGTCATTTGTATAGATGTGGATGGTCCTAGAGACTGTCATACAGAATGAAGTATGTCAGAAAGAGAAAAACAAATGTCATATATTAATGCACATATGTGGAATCTAGAAAACTGCTGCAGATGAACCGGTTTGAAAGTCAGAAATAGAGATGCAGATGTAGAGAAGATACGTATGGATACCAAGGGGGGAAAGTGGCGGGGGTCGGGGATGGTGGTGGTGGGATGAATGGGGAGATTAGGATTGACATATATACACTAATATGTATAAAATAGATAACTAATAAGAGCCTGCTGTATAAAAATAAATAAAATAAAATTCAAAAAGAAACAAAGTGAAGCAGAGAGAGTCAGAGAGACGACAGAAGCTGAGAAAGAGAAAGTGATTTGAAGATGCTCTAGTACTGGCTTTGAAGATGGAGGAATGGACCATGAGAGAAGGGCTTCTATAGGCTGCTTCTGGAAGCGGGAAAGGGCGAGAGAACAATTTTTCTCCTGCAGACTTCTTAAGAACCAGGCCTATTGATACCTTGACTTCATCCCAGTGAAACTTATTTCAGAGTTTTGGCCTCCAGAACTGCAAGAGAATAAGTTTGTGTTGTTTAAAGCCATTAAGTTTGTGGTAATTTGTTACAGGAGCAATAGGAAACTAATACTCTCTGGGACAGGAAAATATTAAATGATAAAAAGCACCAAGAAGCATTTTTGTGTCTGTGTATGTATGCCTCATCAGGTCCCTAAGCACAGCTTTGAGCATTTATTTTCTGGTGAGGATGGAAATCTAAAGTAGGTGGTGAGAAAAAACTATAGAAGCGTGTATTTGTTTATAGGAAGAAATTTCCTAGTGACATTCTGTACATAAGCCATTCTTCAAGGTGCATTAAAAAGTGATTGGTCCTGGAGATGTGGGTTTAAGATACAGCTCTGTCACTTGCTATGTGACCTTGGACAAGTCACTTAATCTCTTTGGCAGTAGAGCCTTACTGTTACAAATGTTGTAGATCTGCCCTTGCCCCACTTAATTGGCCCCAATGAGGCAAATGTAGCCTCTGTTCATCTGGACTTAGTAAGACTTTTTTTTTTTTTATCATCTTTATTGGAGTGTAATTGCTTTACAATGGTGTGTTAGTTTGGACATAGTAAGACATTTACTATAAGCTTGCAATAAAGCTATCCTGTAAGAAACCCAAGGGGCAACTCTGTCATACAGAAAGCTGAGGTACTCAAGGTGCAGAGCTGCTGAGCTGCCATGCAACTTTGAGACTTCTTTCTGCAAAGGAGAAGGTGCAATTAGTCCAATCAAACAACGCTACCAGGGGCTTCCCTGGTGGCACAGTGGTTGAGAGTCCGCCTGCCGATGAAGGGGACATGGGTTCATGCCCCGGTCCAGGAAAATCTCGCATGCCACGGAGCGGCTGGGCCTGTGAACCATGGCCGCTGAGCTTGCGCGTCCAGAGCCTGTGCTCCGCAACTGGAGAGGCCACAACAGTGAGAGGCCCATGTACTGCAAAAAAAAAAAAAAAAAAACCCAGAAAACCAAAACAGTGCTACCAGGTCCAAGACCCAACAGCTAGGTGATTATTTTCTGAAGGATGGGTTAGATATTTGTTCTGTTTTGGTTTTGCTTTTTTGAGCTGTCCTCTTAGATTAATCACAAAGGTCCTATTGGCACAACCCAGGCTTCTAGTATTGTCATTTTTGTGATATTAACAAAAAGTAATAATGATGGCAATTTTGTATGAATGATATCATTTTGCTACTTGTCCAAGGTCAGTCCTTCTCTTGTGTTCCAGATGTTTTACTCCATCAATTCTCCCCATTTTCCCTTGCATCATCAAACACTGATCACCTCTACATTTCCATTTTCATTACTAACATGCTCAGGTTCTCCAAACACTAATAAGTGAAAACAAACAAAAACGTTTTTGGAACACTGCTACCTCTTTGAACTACTGACTACTCTATTTCTTCCTTCCCTTTACTGCCCAACTACTCCAAATGCTGTCTACTCTCACAGCTTCCTTGTGTCACCATCCATGCACTCTTGAACATCTCTTTCTGGTTCCCATTCCAAACAATTAACTCAAATTATAGTCTACACAACTGAACTTTTCTTAATTGACAACTTCAAAGCCCCTCTCAGTTCCTCATTCTCTCTGACCTCTCTGCCATGTATAACTGGACTCTCCTTCTTGTAGATATCATTTCCCTTAGTTTGCATGACTGTCCCCTATCGTGATGATTCTCCTATATTTGTAACCTCTTCTTCTCTGCCCTTTGTCCTTGGCTTTCCCTCTTTTCCCTGTCTCCAACTATGGCTGGTCACCAGGTCCTACATTCAGCACTCCTCTCCTCCCACCATCCTTTCTCCTTGAGAGATCTCATCTATCCCCATAACCTCACCATCATCCATACTACTGACTCCACTTCTGACCACTGTTCCAAGTTCCATTTCCAGTTTTCCAAATGCATTGTGGACATCTCCACATGGATGTTCAAATGACATATTGAAACAGACAGGGCCAAATCTGAACTAATGGTCACTTCCATCAAAAGAGTACAGTGTAATGATTAAGAATATGGCCTTTCAAGTTTTATAGCCTCGAGTTTCAGTGCCAGCTCCTCTCTGCTCTAGCTGTATGACCCTAAGAAATTCATTTTTGTGTCTCTATCTCCTCATTTATGAGATGGGAAAATAGAAGTACCTACGTCACAGAGTTCTTGAGAAAACTGAAAGAGAGAATGCAGCCAGATTGTCATGCTTAGTGCCTGGAACATAGTTATGGTTGAATAAATATGAGTGCTGTTACTACACCTGACTTACCCTTCTTTTTGTTAGTCAACCAGAGTTGGTCATCCTTGACACCACCCTACACCCAATCAATTGTCAAGTATTGTCAATTCTTCAATAATAACATGTCTTGTTTCTATTTCCTGCTTTTCACATGATCAGCTGTCTTGTTAGGACCAACTACAGCCTGCTGTCCAGTACTTTCACCGTTTTCTCTGCATCACTTCTACTCCATCCTTTCTTTTTGAAGCACAGATTCAATGTATCATTTTTCTGCCCCAAACTTTCAATGACTCCTTATCACATTAGAAATAATTGGCATTCAAGGGTCTTCATGATCTTGTCCTTACCTGCATTCCCAGCATTGTCTCCCACAACTCTCCTATAAATATCTCACATTCTACCCAAACTTACTGCCTCACAAACAGTTATCTTGTTTTTCTGACCCTGTTCCTTTAGTTATCTGATTCCTATTGCCAATACCGCCGTTCCTGGTTGCAAAAATTCCAGCCTCCCTTTGAAGTCCAAGTGAAATAGCATTCGCTCTGACTTAGTGATTCTTAAACATTTTGAGTTATGACCTCCTTAAAAATCTGATGTATATATAGACTTTCTTCAGGAAAGAAGCAAATGAGCCAAAAGAATATCAGCATATAATTTCAGAGGTTCATGGACCATCTCGCCCATTCCCTTTTGCTGATCATTGAATTATTTTTTATTTTAAAATTATATTGTATTTTTTGATTACTAAATTCTTAAAGCATTATGTATCTCTTTCATAGAACTCAGCACATAGTTCCTTGTATTTCAGTTAGTTTCAACACTGGCCTTCCATAACTTCTAGAAAAGTGCTTTCTTTATTGTTGTTATTATTATGTGTGTATCTGTCTGCTTTTTTTTAAAACATCTTTATTGGAGTATAATTGGTTTACAATGGTGTGTTAGTTTCTGCTTTATAACAAAGTGAATCAGTTATACATATACATATGTCCCCATATCTCTTCCCTCTTGCGACTCCCTCCCTCCCACCTTCCCTATCCCACCCCTCTAGGTGGTCACAAAGCACTGAGCTGATCTCCCTGTGCTATGCGGCTGCTTCCCACTAGCTATCTATTTTACGTTTGGTAGTGTATATATGTCCATGCCACTCTCTCACTTTGTCCCAGCTTACTCTTCTCCCTTCCCATATCCTCAAGTCCATTCTCTAGTAGCTCTGCATCTTTATTCCCATCTTGCCCCTAGGTTCTTCATGACCACTTTTTTTTTTTTAGATTCCATATATATGTGTTAGCAGACGGTATTTGTTTTTCTCTTTCTCACTTACTTCACTCTGTATGACAGATTCTAGGTCCATCCACATCACTACAAATAACTCAATTTCATTTCTTTTTATGGCTGAGTAATATTCCGTTGTATATATGTGTCACATCTTCTTTGTCCATTCATCTGTTGATGGACACTTAGGTTGCTTCCATGTCCTGGCTATTGTAAATAGAGCTGCAATGAACATCTTGATACATGATTCTTTTTGAATTATGGTTTTCTCAGGGTATATGACCAGTAGTGGGATTGCTGGGTCGTATGGTAGTTCTATTGTTAGTTTTTTAAGGAAGCACCATACTGTTCTCCATAGTGGCTGTAACAATTTACATTCTCACCAACAGTGAAAGAGGGTTCCCTTTTCTCCACACCCTCTCCAGTATTTATTGTTTATAGATTTTTTGATGATGGACATTATCACTGGTGTGAGATGATATCTCATTGTAGTTTTGATTTGCAATGTGACCATATGTACGTGGGTCAGCCTCTGGGCTTTCTATCATTTTCCATTCATCTATATTTATGTTTTTGTGCCAGAACCATACTGCCTTGATTACTGTAGCTTTGTAGTATAGTCTGAAGTCAGGGAACCTGATTCCTCCAGCTCCGTTTTTCTTTCTCAAGATTGCTTTGGCTATTCAGGGTCTTTTGTGTTTCCATGCAAATTGTATTATTGGCATACAATTGCTTGTAGTAATCTCTCATGAGCCTTTGTATTTCTACAGTGTCAGTTGTTACTTCTCCCTTTTCATTTCTAATTCTATTGGTTTGAGTCTTCCTCCTTTTTTTCTTGATCAGTCTGGCTAATGATTTATCAATTTTGTTTATCTTCTCAAAGAACAAGCTTTTAGTTTTATTGATCTTTGCTATCATTTCATTCATTTCCTTTTCATTTACTTCTGATCTGATCTTTATGATTTCTTCCCTTCTGCTAACTTTGGGGTTTTTTTCTACTTCTTTCTCTAATTGCTTTAAGTGTAAAGTTAGGTTGTTTATTTGAGATGTTTCTTGTTTCTTAATGTAGGATTGTATTGCTATAAACTTCCCTCTTACAACTGATTTTGCTCCATCCTATAGGTTTTGGGTCATCGTGTTTTCATTGTCATTTGTGTCTAGGTATTTTTTGATTTCCTCTTTGATTTCCTCAGTGATCTCCTGGTCATTAAGTAGTGTATTGTTTAGCCTCCATGTGTTTGTATTTTTTACAGATTTTTTCCAGTAACTGATATCTAGGCTCATAGCTTTGTTGTCGGAAAAGATACTTGATATGATTTCAATTTTCTTAAATTTACAAAGGCTTGATTTGTGACCCAAGTTTTGATCTATCCTGGAGAATGTTCCATGAGCACTTGAGAAGAATGTGTATTCTGTTGTTTTTGGATGGAATGTCCTATAAATATCAATTAAGTCCATCATGTTTAATGTATCATTTAAAGCTTGTGTTTCCTTATTTATTTTCATTTTGGATGATCTGTCCATTGGTGAAAGTGGGGTGTTAAAGTCCCCTACTATGAATGTGTTACTGTTGATTTCCCCTTTTATGGCTGTTAGTATTTGCCTTATGTATTGAGGTGCTCCTATGTTGGGTGCATAAATATTTACAATTGTTATATCTTCTTCTTGGATCGATCCCTTGATCATTATGTAGTGTCCTTCTTTGTGTCTTGTAATAGTCTTTGTTTTACAGTCTATTTTACCTGATATGAGAATTGCTACTCCAGCTTTCTTTTGATTTCCATTTGTGTGGAATATCTTTTTCCATCCTCTCACTTTCAGTATGTATGTGTCCCTAGGTCTGAAGTGGGTCTTTTGTAGATAGCACATATAGAGGTCTTGGTTTTGTATCTACTCAGCCAGTCTATGTCTTTTGGTTGGAGCAATTAATCCATTTACATTTAAGGTAATTATCGATATGTATGTTCCTATTACCATTTTCTTAATTGTTTTGGGTTTGTTATTTTAGATCTTTTCCTTTTCTTGTGTTTCTTGTCTAGAGAAGTTCCTTTATCATTCTTTGTAAAGCTTGTTTGGTGGTGCTGAATTCTCTTAGCTTTTGCCTGTCTGTAAAGGTTTTAATTTCTCCGTCAAGTCCAAATGAGATCCTTGCTGGGTAGAGTAGTCTTGGCTGTAGATTCTTCTCCTTCATCACTTTAAATCTGTTCTGCCGCTCCCTTCTGGCTTGCAGAGTTTCTGCTGAAAGATCAGCTGTTAACCTTATGGGGATTCCCTTGTGTGTTATTTGTTGTTTTTCCCTTGCTGCTTTTAATATGTTTTCTTTTTATTTAATTTTTGATAGTTTGGGTAATATGTGCCTTGGCATGTTTCTCCTTTGATTTATCCTGTATGGGATTCTCTGTGCTTCCTGGACCTGATTGACTATTCTTTTCCCATATTAGGGAAGTTTTCAACTATAATCTCTTGAACTATTTTCTCAGTCTCTTTCTTTTTCTCTTCTTCTTCTGGGACCCCTATAATTTGAATGTTGGTAAGTTTAATGTTGTCCCAGAGTTCTCTGAGACTGTCCTCCATTCTTTTCATTCTTTTTTCTTTCTTCTGCTCTTCAGTAGTTATTTCCACTATTTTATCTTCCAGGTCACTTATCTGTTCTTCTGCCTCAGTTATTCTGTTATTGATTCCTTCTAGAGAATTTTTAATTTCATTTATTGTGTTGTTCATCACTGTTTGTTTGCTCTTCTTCTAGGTTCTTGTTAAACGTTTCTTGTATTTTCTCCATTCTATTTCCAAGATTTTGGATCATCTTTACTATCATTATTCTGAATTCTTTTTCAAGTAGACTGCCTATATCCTCCTCATTTGTTAGGTCTGTTGGGTTTTTGCCTTGCTCCTTCATCTGCTGTGTGTTTCTCTGTCATCTCATTTTGCTTAACTTACTATGTTTGGGGCTTCATTTTCTCAGGCTGCAGGTTCTTAGTTCCCGTGTGTAGGCTTCCTGGTGTCTGTCCCCCTTGGCTAAGGTTGGTTCAGTGGGTTGTGTAGGCTTCCTGGTGGAGGGGACTAGTGCCTGTGTTCTGGTGAATGAGGCTGGATCTTGTCTTTCTGGTGGGCAGGTCCACGTCAGTGGTGTGGTTTTGGGTGTCTGTGGCCTTATTTTGATTTTAGGCAGCCTCTCTGCTAATGGACTGGGTTGTGTTCCTGTCTTGCTGGTTGTTTGGCATAAGTTGTCTAGCACTGTAGCTTGCTGGTCGTTGAGTGGAGCTGGGTCTTGGCATTGAAATGGAGATCTCTGGGAGGTTTTCACCATTTGATATTACATGGAGCTGGGAGGTCTCTGTGGACCATCTCCTGAACTTGGCTCCCACCTCAGAGGCACAGCCCTGATGCCTGGCTGAAGCACCAAGAGCCTGTCATCCACATGGCTCAGAATAAAAGGGAGGAAATAACGAAAGAGAGAAAGAAGAAGATAAAATAAAATAAAGTAAAATAAAATAAAGTTTTTAAAATAAAAAATAATTATTAAAAGTTTTTTTAAGTAATAAAAAAAGAAGGAAAGTAGAGAGCAACAAACCAACAAACAAATCGACCAATGATAACAAGTGCTAAAAACTATACTAAAACAACAACAACAAAAAAAAAAACAACAACAAAATGGACAGACAGAACCCTAAGACAAATGGTAAAATAAAGCTATACAGACAAAATCACACACAGAAGCATACACATGCACACTCAGAAAAAGAGAAAAAGGGGAAAAAAAATATATCTTTGCTTTCAAAGTCCACCTCCTCAATTTGGGATGATTCGTTGTCTGTTCAGGTATTCCACAGAGGCAGGGTACATCAACTTGATTGTGGAGATTTAATTCGCTGCTTCTGAGGCTGCTAGGAGAGATTTCCCTTTCTCTTCTTTGTTCGCACAGCTCCCACCTCTGCATGTAGGTCGCCAGAGGGCGTCTGTTCTTCGCTCAGACAGGACGGGGTTAAAGGAGCCGCTGATTTGGGGGCTCTGGCTTACTCAGGCCAGGGGGAGGGAGGGACACGGAGAGCGGGGTGAGACTGCGGCGGCAGACGCCGGCGTGACGTTGCACCAGCCTGAGGCGCGCCGTGCGTTCCCCCAGGGAAGTTGTCCCTGGATCACGGGACCCTGGCAGCGGCGGGCTACACAGGTTCCCGGGAGGGGAGGTGTGGATAGTGACATGTGCTCACACACAGGCTTCTTGGTGGCGGCAGCAGCAGCCTTAGCGTCTCATGCCCGTCTCTGGGGTCCGCGCTGATAGCCGCGGCTCGCGCCTGTCTCTGGAGCTTCTTTAAGCAGCGCTCTTAATCCCCTGCCCTAGCGCACCAGGAAAAAAAAAGGGAAGAAAAAGTCTCTTGCCTCTTCGGCAGGTCTAGACTCTTCCCCGGACTCCCTCTTGGCTAGCTGTGGTGCACTAACCCCTTCAGGCTGTGTTCATGCAGCCAACCCCAGTCCTCTCCCTGCATCTGACCGAAGCCCAAGCCTCAGCTCCCAACCCCGCCTGCCCTGGCGGGTGAGCAGACAAGCCTCTCGGGCTGGTGCGTGCTGGTCGGCACCGGTCCTCTGTGTGGGAATCTCTCCACTTTGCCCTCCGCAGCCCTGTTGCTGAGCTCTACTCCGTGGCTCTGAAGCTTTCCCCCTCCGCCACCCGCCATCTCCGCCTGGGAAGGGGCTTCCTAGTGTGTGAAAACATTTCCTCCTTCACAGCTCCCTCCCACTGGTGTAGGTCCCATCCCTATTCTTTTTTCTCTGTTTTTTCTTTTTTCTTTTGCCCTACCCAGGTACGTGGGGAGTTTCTTGCCTTTTGGGAGGTCTGAGGTCTTCTGCCAGTGTTCAGTAGGTGTTCTGTAGGAGTTGTTCCACATGTACATGTATTTCTGATGTATTTGTGGGGAGGAGGGTGATCTCCACGTCTTACTCTTCCGTCATCTTGAAGCTCCTCCTGTGTGTGCTTTTTAATGAGGTTCAAAGATCATCAACATTAGAATCATAAGAGATTCCTTGGTGCAACTCCAGATCTCCTAAATCAGGATGTCATGGGCAAGCACGCAAGGGACCCAGAAACACTTTCCTCTATGCTGCCCCATTGAAATGCCCATGAAACGTTGATCTCATCCCATGGCTGAGCTAGCACCACAGATGCAGGATGTACAGGAACAGCCTTGGTACCACCCCACCACTAGCCCTTTTATTCTGTGGCCAGGAATTGTCATGGACAATAAGAGAAATACTTCTCCTGCCATCTTCCACTAGTTTAATTGGATTATTTCTACACCAGCACCTTCTGGATTTGGGGCAAAGAATGCTATGTGCTTGAAAGTATTGTATCTGGGTCCCCGGCTGCCTTCTCTGCAGGTGGCTTGTTCTTTCCAAATCCTTATCCTGCACTGGTGAAGAGGTTTCTTCTTAGTCTTGGCTTAATACATCTTAACACACTGTATAGAAAATTCCAGCAAGTCTCCTAATGGAGCTTGCCTGAATTATGATAGCAATTTGGGTAAATGCCTTATTGTCTCTCTCTGGCTGTGAAGTTCTTAAGGGTAGACTAAAGCAATTTCCAGGTTTGGCATGTCCATTGTATTGCCTTATTTCACCCAGACAGATGAGGTCTCTTCCTTCTCCCTCCCCATCCCAGAAAGGTCAGAGAATATTACAGCTTCATTTTCCCCTATCTACAACTTAACCATTTTAAAATTCTCACTTCTTCCATGAAGTTCCTCCTGAGAAGTTCTATGTACATTGATCTCTCCCTTTCTGAACTGCCCAGAGCACTTCCGGTCTACTCCAAAATCTCCTTCTTAACCTGCCATTATATTCAGTCTACTGCCTATGGCAGTATGGCATAATAGTTAAGTTCATGGGCTCTGGATCCAAGCGAACCAGGTTCTAAAACTCAACCCTAACACTACATAACAACATGGCCTGAACTTAGCTCTGGGACTCAGTTCAACATCTATAAAATAGAAGTAATATAATATCTACTTCATGGTGTTTTTATGAGAATTCAATGAGATAATGCATATAAAGCCCTGAGCATATGCTCGGGATACAGTAAGCACTCAATAAATGTTAGTTTTAGAGTGATGTCTTGTATAAATCAGATTAGGCTAAGTTATGCTATGGAAACAAGTAACCTCAAAACATTGCTTCTTATAAAAACAAAAGGTTATTTCTCACCCACGCTACATGTCTCTTGTAGCCCAGTTAGGAATCAACTCCATATTGCTATACTTGGGGAACTAAGCTGACAAAGGAGCTGCTATTGGAACATCGCCAGTCATCACAGCAAAAGGAAAGGAGACTATCCTAAAGCAAGAAATGGATCTTAAAACTTCTGCCTGAAAGTGACACACATCACTTTCTTGTAAATTTCATTGACCAAATTCACAAGGCAGAGTTTGACTTCAATGGGGCAAAAAAGAATAATTTCCCATCAGGAAGGGAAGAGGAAGAAACAGTTATCTTTTAAGTCTTTCATGTATTTTAGTTTTCCATCATCAGGTATTTGACTGACATATCTTTTGTGTCCCTTAGAATTTAGCACATAGTAGGAAGCAAGTATATATTTTATTGATGGATAGTAGGTGTCCATCATGTCTCTACATTTTGAATTGAATTGAATGATTGAAGGAGAAATTCCTTGGTGATATATAGCAAGTGTCTGAAAATGTCAACTGATGAATTGACAGCAAAGGACCAGAGATCCCTATTTCCTTAAAAACAAATGAAACCATCCACCTGACACATGTGCTTAACTTGAGTATTGTCCAAGTCCCATTTCACTCAAGATTTCTTCTTAGAATAAGTTTTTACTTAGTTTTCTGCAAAATCTATGATGTTGTTGTCGTTTTTACATTTAGATCCACAAGTGTAGGACACACAAAAACTTTATTTCTTCCTGGGTTCTACCCAGCAATTAGCACCCGATGCCTTTAAGTTACCTTGGGGATAAACATGTGGCCAGGACCTCTGGGCACCCAGTAGATACAGCTTCCTGCTCTTATAAAAATGATTCTCTATTTAAATAAATAAATGTCAAAGAGAGACGTGGACAGTCCAAAAGCACAAGCCTTTAAAGAAAATAAAATCCCCCAGGGAATTTTGGGTAGCTCTGTAACTAATTATTCATTATTATCGATTATCTTGCCCTGGTTTTATCCCTAACCTTGAGAACATTTCTTTCAAGTCACTTTCAGTCTCGAAACTTAGAGTCAAGATTCCTTCCTGGGGCATATTTATGGCTCCAGTACTTCTGTGGCTTCGACAGATATGAATGTCCCTGGAGTCTTTCTCCTGCCAACAGCAGATTAAGCCTCTGTTGGGAGAGTCTTTTGCTTTTCAAGAGTTTTCTTCCTCAGTCGGCAGTGATCAGACATCTCACATGACCGAACTACCAAATTCTTCCATCTTAGCACTAGAAAGAAATTTCCAGCAGGGGAAATCTATCTCCTTTCAAGTTGCCTACTCATAACTTACTTCTTCTTTATGCATAGGGCAGAATCCCAAATGGGAATAAAGTCACTTAATGCTGCTGGTCTGGGGTGGTGGTGATCCAGGGGGAAGATCAAAGGGCTTCATGAAATAGAAGGTTGCCGACCTATTTACTAACTCACTTTTTCTTTCCTTTCTTCCTTCTTTAATTCTTATCAATATTTTGACTGAATTATGTGTAAACCAAAATTTGAATTGAATCCCTTTAGCAACCAGCTCTTTTACAACCTGCTTTTGATACAGAGTGCCTGCCTTTAAAAGCTACATGTCTCTTTCCAATGCAAGCCTGTAGCAAAATATATCACTATTTAAATGTACTTATAACTATCTTACTTTCTATTACAAATCAGGAGAGCTAGAACAAATAATTTTTCCACTTTTTTTTTTACTGTAGTATCCCCGGAGATTTACAAATTGTATGCCATATAGAAAGTCTCCAGTAAATAATTGTGAGTGAAAACATGAATAAATAGCATGGTGGTGAATAAATACTCGATCCAGGCAAACCACCTGAGTTCAAAACACAGTTCCACACTTACTATGTAACTTCTTTCTGACTCAGTTTTCTTATCTGTGAAACGGGACTTTACCACTTGGCATAGTCAGTGTTTAGCTGCAGATAACATAAAACACTCTAGGTATTTTAAGCAAAAAAGGATTGAATACAGGGAATCAGGTGCTTACAAAATTGTTGAATGATGAGAGGAACAGGCTCTAGGCTCCGCTTCTACAAATAAGTTCCAAAATACCACCACTGTACTGACCCACTAAGAGAACTCCTACACATCTGCCATCAGAAAGCAGGGGAAGCAGGAGGTCACTGTCTTAACTGCTGAATTCAATATCAGATCATCTTAGGTGTAACCCAAGAATCAGGAAGCCACCAGAATTATTGGCCCCAAGGTCACCTGAGCTGGAGTAATCTGAAAGCTCTAATTACAACTGCTAATTTCAGGGTCAAACTATTATACAAACTGGATCTGTAGTAGGGAATAAATGACTCACTTACATCTCCTTATCTCCCTACCTAACTCATCAAGGAGTTCAAGTTTCAAGAAATCCGTTTGGGTTAACCAGTATTACATCTAGACTGTAGCTGCAAAGCATTCTGAGAAATGTGTATTCAGCTTCTCAGCCACTGTCATACAGGAAGTAATCCTAGAAGCGGATTCAGTGGACATTGAACAAGTCAGGCTGTGGTCTCCACCATAGGATTTCAGTAAGATTGTTTATAAAAGTGCTTCAGCAGAGTGCTCGCACATGAGGGGCACTCATTCAATGTTAGCTGTTGTTATTATTTTACCTAAGAAGATCTGTCACATTGGCTTGTGTGATGACCCTTCATACATATTTTGTGAGCGCTACAGGCATTGAGTAGCAAATTTAATTAACTAATCCCGTAAAAATTTATTTAGTGTTATTTTTGGTACTAGACAGTGGCAGAGTCTCTACACCCCTCCTCATGCCCCACATTCTTGGCTCTCTTCAGATGACTGAAAATGAAGGCAAAACCTTCTTTCCAGTCTTCTGCCTAAATGTTGCAATGTTCCTGCTGGGGGCTTCCCCACAGGTCACCCTCCTGGAATCCACAGAACATGCAGTGTGGCTGATTGCTTCAAGCTGCAATTATCTCTAGAAGCCTCTCCAATCATTTTGTTCTTTGTGGTTTGGGGGCAGGGAACGTAGGTGTGTGTGTTTCTTTTTGTGTGTGTGTTTCTTTCGTGTGGCCATCTACTCCTCTCTCTTCAATCAGGTGTCGTCTCCTCTCTGGGATCAATTCCAGTTCTCTCCTTTTACTCTTCCCAGGGCAAGTCCTCTGAGGACATTTCTTTCATGTCAGACAAGTCAATCCACAACACTTTAGGTGCGCCATCTACATACTTGTTCCTATGCTAGGTCCTGTAGATCAAGGTACTTAAGGTACATCTAGGAAAACCTGCATGGTGCCCTGGGAACACAAAATAGATGGACCTAAGCCACATTTCAGTTGGGGATCATGGAAGATGTTTCCGAAAATAAAAGTATAAGCTGAAAACTGAATGGAAAAGGATGAATGGGTGTTGGCCAAGTGACATGGGCTTAGGGCATCAAAAGTATACCCTGTGGAAGGAAAGAAATATGCACAAGGATATCTCCCCCCACAATAAATTAGTGGTTAAAAGGTAGATTGTTCAGACAAGTGAACGAAGGGTCAAGTTTCTGTTCTTCCACTTACAGGTAATACACAGCGATCCCATTTACTTTGGAGAACTACTTGTCTGCTGTTGAATGCAGTCTTGGTGGGATTGTCAAGCAAGGTGTCCTGCCCTTTCATGGCTGAGCTGTGAGCAGATGAAACAATCTAGGCCAATCAGATATTCTCCCTGGAATCTGAACCTTAAATGTGTTGAAAAAAAGAGTAGAAAAGTCTCAAGTTATCATAGTGGTGGAGTGCTCTCAGCTATCCATTATTTTAAAATACTTTGGTTTCTGTCCTTTCTGAGGATTTTTTCTTCCCCCCTCTCAATTCTGTGAGACACCCCATGTTCACTAATAAATTTTATTTTATTTTTTGCCCAAGTTGATCTCTGGTGGCTGCAACTAAGACACTTTATGGGATAAGGAAGGAAACTTTTTTTTTTTGCTAAGGAAAAGTTTTTGATAGAAGATTGAAGTGAAAGTAAGAGTTCAAGGGCAAGGGAAGCTGGAGCCTAGTAAACAAAAGCTATCCCTAAACTGTTCTACATTAAAAATCAATAGAGCATTGGAAAGTTAGGAGAGAACAGAAGAGAAGAGAGGAAAATTTAGTCGAATAACATGGTGAAAGGAAGATCTCCTGTCTTCCTAAACATTTCTTTCCAAAGCATTTTTCTACACTTGAAAATGTTGATTACGAATCGATTTTTGTGTATATGGAGCGGGTGGGGCAATGCAAATGCAGAAAGGGATGGCGTTCCACATTTGCAATGTCCTGGGGTAAAACAATGACAGTAGTGTGGAACTGAGTAAGAAATTCAAAGTGATGGTAGCTGAGAGTCAGAGTGAACAATGATACTATAAACTTCTCTAGGAATTTTCAGACATACTTCCAGTGGGCCATGGAATAGGAATTTGAAATAATCTTAGTTGGACTTTCTAAGGACAGAATGATCCATAAGTTGATGCCTCTTAGTACATTTATGCCTTAGGAGAAAATCCTGGTGGAAGACGCACCAACATGTTAATGGTAGATACTTTGCATGGCAGGATTATGTGTGATTTTTATTTTATTTAGCATACCTGTTCATAAATTTCAACAATAAACTATAATGGGGAAATACTATTTAAAGTATGATGAAATACATAATCCTTTTAGCTCACATGACTGCTGTGAGGACCAAATTACATAATGGGTAAAAGCCTCTGATAGTCTAAGGGGTGGTTGTTGGTAATTCTTCTGTGTTCAGAGCTGGTGCTGTTTACAGAACCTATCCTGGTTGGGCAAGGCTGCATGGGAACAGCCTTAATGAATGGGTAAAGGTAGCTTTGATGCCTCATCCATTCTCCTTCCAAGCACTGTTGCCTCCTCAGCAGCATCATTGCTTCCAGAGGTGCTGTCATAGTGCAAACAGGTAGGGGGTTCTCCTACCCTGAGTAACTGTTGCTCCCTGCAGGATGTACACCAGAGTGCTCCAGCCTACTCTTGAAAGAGACACATGGCAGCTTGGAGAAACCTCCCACAGCCACTCACAGCCAAGAGAGGCTTCTCTGGCATCCGGCACCCAGGATGGCACAGCTGGGACATTCTTTGTATGACAAGGCCAGGCCAAGTCAGCACTGGTCACCACAAATGGCCTGAAGTCTTCAAGGCTTTGCAACACACAGAGAGAGGGTGGTCCTCTGGGCACCTTTCCCTGGTGAGGTCCTAGGAACCGTGGCCCCTACATTGGAGTCCCTGATGATGACCTGGGAGGCCATTGCCTTCACAGAAGCAAGCCTCTGGGGGCCACTATCAGACCCTGATATCTTTCCACCAACCTTTTGGATTGTGAGTACCCCTGAGAACTCTGAGCAACTTTATCCATGATGGTTCCTGTTAAGGATTTAGAGGCAACCAGCTAGTTCTAAGGATGATTCAGACACCTTCAACTGAGGAGTGGGCAGCTCAGCTCAAGTTCAAGTCCTTCTCTTTGTCTAATAGCTCCCTAGACCTTGGGGGAAAATCCACTGTCACCTTAGTTGCATTTCCATGCTGCTTTGTGCATACCTTATTTGTAGCATTTATCACACTCTGTGAAAGTATATATATCTTTCTCTTTGCTCAGAAGACTGTGAGCTCCTAGGGAACAGGGAATAAACACTGTCCACCTATCACAGTGCCTGGCATGTAATAGCCTCAGTCACTGCCTGTGAAGTAAATGATTTCTTCATCTACTCATTCAAAAAATATGTGTTACATATCTGTTCAGGACCAGACACTGTACAAGGCAATGGGGACACAGTGATGAATGAGACAAAGACCAGCTTCCACAGAGCTTACGTTCTTGTGGTGGAAGACAGGGGACCGCATATACATTGTCATTAATAACTGTCAGACGTCAGTGGGTGCCCTGAAGATGAATGATGCCAGGTGGAAGAGAGCACTCCTTCAGACTGAGGGGTCAGGAGAGGCCTCTGTGAGGTGGTCACATTTTAGCAGATGCTGAGTGAAGTGAGAGAGTGCCACTACAGAATCTGGAGGAAGTGTGTCCTGAGTAGAGGAAGCAGCAAGAGGGAAGGTGTCAGGGAGTAACCCTGATGTCTTCAGGGGCCAGCAAGGAGGGTGGACAGGGAATGGGAGAGTGGGGGCAGGATTCAGGGGACCCATGGGAGCCTGATGGTGCAGGGTCATGGAGAGGAGGCTGGATTCTACCCTGAGTGAGAGGACGAGCCACTGGAGATTTTTGAGCAGGGGAATGATGTGATCTGATTAGTGTTTCAAATTGCTTCATGAGAGTTAATGGGAGAAGTTCAAGGGTACAAGCACTGAGAGCAGTTAGGGGGTGATTATTAGACCAAAGAGATGTTGAGGGATACGACTTGGATGGTCACGCCCTGGACCATGCAGATATGCAGTGTGGTCGGATGCAGGATATATTTGTCCGTTTTTAGGCTGCAGGAAGAAAGAAAGCTCTTAGGCAGAAAAGAGTTTAGGGCTGGACCCAACAGTGTCCAACGTTATGACAGAAATCTGGGCAAGGCAAGAAATAAAGTGTTCGGAGATCAGAGAAGACATACCAGCCTAGGTGTCTGGCCCCTCCTTGAAGGAGGCTGGGGAGGCTGGGGGCTGGAGGGCACCATGACAGCTTAGCCGGGACGCACGCTGCCCCCTCCTCACATTTTCCCCAAAGCCCCACCAGGTGGTGCAGGGGCTGGGATTCTGGCAACAAAAAGTGCTGAGATCTTCACCTCAGCACCAGCAGGTGCTGCATCCCTGCTGACCCCATCCCCAGGCAGAGGACGGGGGAAAAGGAAATTATAGCAGAAATAACACTCCCCTCCCCCAGCCAGGCCTTGCTGTCTAGCGCTGATGGGGGCAGGAACGCAGAGCTTCCTCTTGGGGAAACAGGACACCTTCTGTCGTCTCCTGGGCTCTCTAGAAACAGCTGGCTACACAGTTTTCTTGTGGAAGCCGGCCCCATTCTGGGCACCCAAACTCATGGCTGAGCACTGTTCCCTGAATTGAGGCCCTCCAGCTCCTAAGTGCCACTTTTATTTACTCGCTGCTGCTGAGGGCTGCTGGGGAATGAAAAAGAAAGTGCTCACGTCAGGGTCTGAGGAGATTTATTCCACTTTCATCTTACTGCTTGTTAAAAAGCATGTAAAAAAGGATGCTGGAAGGTGATCCAGAGCAGACCTAGCTGAGAGAGTGCAGAACTCCTGCACAGAAACTGCCAAGGGGTATTTATGACCATCAGAGTGAGGCCAGATGGCTCTGCCTAGCAGCCAGGGCCTAAGGAAATCTGGACAAATGTTCCCAGCATCTTCCCAGCATTAGCGCACACACCTACTTGACAAAACCTTTTTCTTCCAATCAGCCGTAACCTCAGCATTCTACCCACAAAGACACACTCATTTCCTGCACCGCCTCCCTCACGTGGAGTATCCTCTTAATCTTCCTAAATCTTCCCCATCCTTGAAGGCACACACTTAATCCCACCGTTAGCAGTCTGCCCTCCCTAGTTTAGCTCATGTGAAACTTCCTGTAATGGACCCCAAAGACATCCATGTTCTATTCCCACCAGTCTATGACAATGTTACTTTACATGGCAAAAGGGACTTTGCAGATGTGATTAAGTTAAGGACTTTGGGATGGGGAGATGATCTGGAATGTTTGGGTGGGTCCAACATAATCACACCTGTCCTTATAAGAGGGATGTGGGAGGATTAGATTTGGAAAAATGAGATGTGACAACAGAACCAGAGGTTGGAATGACATGCTTTGAGGACGGAGGGAGGGACCACGAGCTAAGGGATGCAGGCAGCCTCTAGATGCTGGGTGAGCCAAGGACATGAATGTGCCCCTGAAGCCTCCAGAAGGAATGCAGCTGTACCAACACCTTGATTTCAGACTTCTGACTTCCAGAAATGTAAAAGAATACATTTGCATTGCTTTAAACCACTAAGTTTGTAGCAATTTTTTACAGCAGCAATAAGAAACTAGTGCACTCTCCTTTTTCCGAATATGCCTCTGCCACTCATTTTGCTATTTCATCACATTTGCCTCTCATTGTTCCCCAGATCTAATTCTTGTCTCCTTAACTGGCCTGAATGCCCCCAGAAATTCAGGGGACATACTTACATAGCTTGTGCTTGTCCTCGGGGTTTAACATAGGGCTTAGCACATAATGCACACTCTGTAAGTACCTGGAGAAGGAGCCACAGTCAAATGGGGAGAAGCACCATAGAAAAATGGGAGCCCCAAGGCTGTCAGTGGGTGTGAGCATTGTACATTTCATCCCCACCTGGACTACTGAATGTGTTCTTACATTCAAGGACTTTCTTAGGGCTTCTATGGTCCAGGCACTGTTTAGAAATATAAGGGTGAACTGGACGGGTAAGGTTCCTTTTAGAGGAAGTTTTCAGGTTAGTGGGAAGGACAAACAGGCAATAACAGTGAACTTTGTGCTTGGGGAGCTATGGGAGCCTGGCAAAGGCAACTAATTAGTCTTCCTGGATGAAGTGACATTGAAGGTGAGGTCAGGAGGATGGGTAAGAGTTACTCAGGTGGAGAGAGCTGAGAGTGTGATGGGGTGGGGGCATAAAAAATAATGTGCAAAACAACACAGAGAAAGATATTTGTACGCCTATGTTCATGGCAGCATTATTCACAATAGCCAAAAGGTGGAAGCAACCCAAGTACCCATCAATATATGATTGGATAAACAAAATCTGGTATATACATACAATGGAATATTATTCAGCCTTTAAAAGGAAGGAAATTCTTTCACATGCTACAACAAGAATAAAACTTGAGGACATCATGTTAAGTGAAATAAGCCAGTCACCAAAAGAACAAATATCGCACAATTCCGCTCATATGAGGTACTTAGACTAGCGATCCTCACACAGAGGAAAAGCAGAATAGTGGTTGACAGGAGCTGGGGGAAGGAGAGATGGGGAGTTATTGTTTAATGGGCTCCAAATTTCAGTTTTGCAGAATAAAAAGTGTTCTGTGGATGGATGGTGGTGATGGTTGCCCAGCAGTGTGAATGTACTTAATACACTTAAAAATGGTTAAAAGGGTACATTTAATTTTTAATATTTTACTGCAATTAAAAGATAAATTCATTAAAAATAAGAAACACAGAAGTTTTTGCCTCTGTACACAAGTATCTATAATCATCATTAAGCATCTTCCACATGTATAGACAAATAAGACTTGTTTTCTGCCTTGGAAGCCTCAGAGTTAATGAGGGAGAAAGCACGGGAACCAATGTAACTCCTTTGTTGGAATTCCTTGATTGTCTCTTGTCCTTGGTGGTCTTCTATTCCACCAGTGTAAGAGTTTGCCTTGTATCCATCAAGCCTCAGCCTTTCTAATTTCTGGCATCTCTATAGGAGTACCCCCAAAAGAGCTGGGGCCTTTCACAAATAAGCCACACTGATGACTGTTGTTCAGTGCAGACTTGCCCTTTCTTTGTGGCTCTCTGGAACTTGGAGGCCTCTAACGATGCTTGACTGGGATGCCAACAGAGTGAGTCGCCAGCTTGCACTCAGCTTAGATGGTCCTAGGGCAGCTGTACCTTCTTTAGCAGTGCAGTTAAGAACAGTTTTTTCTGTAGCTGGTGGGGAAAAGAGACACTCTCCTAGGGCCCAGACCCTTCAGAAGGGACCCCCAGCAGAGGGCCAGGACACATAATCACACAGACCTCTGACACGCTCTCTTCCATGGCAGGGACCATAGGTTCACTAGAGGAGGTAGAGATGGCACCCAGGGCAGCCTTGCTCTGCGCCAAGGTTGCCTGTTCCCCTCCCATCCTTAGACCCTGGGCCTGAGCCTGCCTCACCTGCCAGACTCATAATTCACCTAAAGAGATTTCTTTCTACAGGTTCCCATTCTCTCTCCTTTCTGTGGGGATCCTTCCCCATTCAGTCCATCAGATACATCGATGAAGCTCTGGATTCCAAATGAAGTAAAGCTTCAGATTATTTCCTGCAGAGCTCCCAGACCCCAGGGAAATCAAGGGATGTTGCTTGACATCTGTAACCAAGTCCCTGAACACTTCATGAGAGTTAGAGTGATTTTCTCTACCCAAGCACAGAGAAAGCCTCCAGGGCAGTGCTGCTTAACCTCAAAGTTGTCATATTCTAGTCTCAGCCAAGCCACCCTTTTACACCAATCTGTACTACAATCTTATAAGTGTTTTCTTAGCACTTTTAAATGACATGGTATGGGAGAATAGAGGCAGAAGAGACCGATTCTGCCTGGGGGAGGTTATTCAAGAGAAAGGAGTAGGGATGAGGTGACACCAATGCTCCTTGACATCAATTGAACAGCGTGCATGGTAGTTAGAGCCCTGTTACCACTCGTCTCATTACTGTATACATTCACATGTCCTGCAGGTCAAACCTCCTCCTGAAACACAAGGAGGGTACAAAATCAGAATGAATCAGCTGGACAAGAGGGAAAGCCTTGGACTTGGAGCTGTGGGACCTGGGCTCACATCCTGACACCACCCGGATCCTTTACCTCTCAGCAATTTGCTCTAACTCACTCCTCTTCAGGAGAACACGTACCACCACCAACGCTTTCACTGTCTTCCTTTCAGGACCTCTGTGAGAGCCAAATGGGATGGCCTATGAGAAAGTGCTTTGAAAGTTATCCAACACTCTACACATATGAAATAAGAATAAAAAGGATAGTAAAACAATAAAAAAAGTTTATTATGAAAAATAATAATGATAAAAACTCAGCATAAATCAATGAGCCTATAAAATAGCTGATTGCTATCTTCCAGTTAGCATATTATAGGTATTTGTCATGGCCAGAGAATGCTTAGTTTAGGGAGGAAAGTCTCAAAACCACATATAAGTGTCCATCTGAGTTACGGTAAAGAAAGATAGAGGGTGTATTCTCACACTGAGCTGTTGGGAGGTATCCTGAGTGAGTGACCCGAACGTCAACCCACTGTGCTAGTTGCTCCAAAACTAAAAATAGGCTTTATGTCAGATTCTCACAGAATGCAAGAGTCAAAAAGCAGTCACTTTTTCCACTTGAACCACAGCTTTATAAAACAGGGCTCCTGTAAGAGCAGAGACTCCGTCCCCACTGCTTTACCTCCAGGCTTGGATCTGCCCTCTCTGTTTCCCTCCCAATTCACTTGTCCAGTGAGGCTCCCCTCACGCACTGCAGTGTGATGCAGGAAGCAAAGGAGGCTATTGGCTCACACCACACTCAGCTAAGTGAGAGAGTTGTCAGCAGTGAGGTTGGGGAAGGTCAGGTAAGCTAGGCAGGTCCTGAGTTGCCATGGAGTTCGCTGAATTAGACACAGAACAAGGAGATGCTGGTGAGATAAGGTGACCCTGGCTGCCTGAGTTACATATTCTCCCTGTCAAAGGTACACACACAAAACCCTGCTAGAAAATCACCTGGACTGGCCTCCTTCTCCTTTGGCTTGTGGGAATACGGGCTCTGGGGCTGGGGAGGGAGTGGGGTATCTTAGGTTCAGGGGGCAAGCATGGAAAGATCCAGCCGGGAGGGTTGAACTAAAGTCCTTACACAGCACTTTAAGCACTTACACAGTCCTTTCTACTTTAGGTGGAAACCGGAAATCAAGGGCAGCCAACAAATACAAAGTGTAGGACCAGGGCTAACATGGTGAGTTGGAGCTGAGAATTAGGAGATGACCAGAGCCAGTGTGGGGAGGCGTAGACATGTGTAGATGGTGTGTAGACGATGGCTGGTAAGGGACCTGTAATACAAGTCTTCCCTTTGTTGACTGTCAGCTCCAAGATGTGGGGTCGGGTGGGGGTGGCTTAAAGGCAAAGCCTGGGGGTCAGAGCCTGTCTGCACCCTTGGAACCACTTACACACACTTTTAACTTTCATTTTCTCACCATCCATACTCCCAGCTCCCCACACAAGACCCGCCTTCCTGCTGAAAATTCTTCACAGTCAGCACCCCTTTCTCAGATCTGCTTGGCAGATGGGTCTGTTGTTTGATGTGAAAGTCTCCCTTAAGGAGAGAAATCAGTTCCCATAATGGGTGCAATCTCATGCTTTATCACCTCTTCCAACATGCAATCCCACGGGCAAGCTTCCTAGGTAAGTTGCTAAGAAGTGTGTATCACGGAAACACTTGCCATGTTTCCATGGGAGAAGAAGCAGCACTGAATTGCCTCTAGGAAAAGCTTGGGTGGATGAGAGACCCTGATGACACTTGACTCAAGGCTTGTATTGTGTTTTATTATTGCTGATTTCAGAGCATGATAAGCAATATCCTAGTTAATTTATCATTGGCCTTCATCTTATACTTCTGCAACATTTGCAATTTTCCCCTTCCTGGTCCCCAGAAGAGAATAGCAAATATTTTACTTTATTAAGCACTTTACGGACAAGATTCAGAGGTTTAAGTCCTAGTATCTAGTAACTTCTCAGTGTTAGGGTTTTGCCTGCGACTTTTCTATATTTTGGTGTTTTTCAGGTTTCTCTTGCAGGCTAAGCAGTTTCTCCGGTCTAGGTTTTCTTCCTTTTCTCAATATTCAATGTATTCACTCACTACTTTTAAGAATATACTACATACTGAGTACTCATCTAAGTGGTGAACTACAGTAATAGAATCATCAAAAATCCCCATCCTCGGGCTTCCCTGGTGGCGCAGTGGTTGAGAGTCCGCCTGCCGATGCAGGGGACGCGGGTTCGTGCCCCGGTCCGGGAAGATCCCACATGCCGCGGAGTGGCGGGGCCCGTGAGCCATGGCCGCTGAGCCTGCGCGTCCGGAGCCTGTGCTCCACAACGGGAGAGGCCACAACAGTGAGAGGCCCGCGTACCACAAAAAAAAAAAAAAAAATCCCCTTCCTCATTGTGATAGGGACAGAGTAAGGGAAAAAGTAGGTGATTAAACAGTTAAACCCACTGAGGGATCATAAGTAAAGGAAAAAGTACGGGAGACCCCTGTAAGTTAATGATCACTCAAGAAAGCAGGTTTGCTTAACCACAAAACCAAGCAGGCTTGCTTAGCAACAAAACCATGTAACAGAAGCATGAGACATGCCTCAAAACAGTAAAGAATGGTGGACTGAGACCCACATCCTGCCCAGTGAGCTCAGCAAGTTAATGATTCCTAGCACATGCTCCTCTGAGGGCTCTAAAAATATAAGATAAAGGTATATACACTACAAATGTAAAATCGATAGCTAGTGGGAAGCAGCCGCATAGCACAGGGAGATCAGCTCGGTGCTTTGTGACCACCTAGAGGGGTGGGGTAGGGAGGGTGGGAGGGAGGCACAAGAGGGAAGAGATATGGGAACATATGTATACGTATAACTGATTCACTTTGTTATAGAACAGAAACTAGCACACCATTGTGAAGCAATTATACTCCAATAAAGATGTTTAAAAAATAATAAATAAATTTTAAAAAAGAAAAAGGTGACATTATATTGGAACCTGACATGATTTTATGATATTTTAGTATATGTTGCCACCTTTTTGCTCATTTCCATTGTGCCATGATAGTCTCAATTTGACCATGTAGGGACAAGGAGAGTCCCCCACCTGATGTGGAGGAGCTAATGATGGAAGTGAGGAGGAAGGTGGTCTTCTCCCCCTCCGCACTTTTCCTTTGATTATAAAACTGTAGCCCACTAAGCTTTCGGGGGCCACACCTCCTTGCCCAACTGCCTGTATCACTCACAAGTGTCCTATAATAATAAACTCTTTCCTTACCTGCCACTCTGCCTCTCGCTGAATTCTTTTCGCACCAAGACAGAAGAACCTACGTTCTACTAAGTCTCAACACACATTCTGTGGTTTTAACCAGGTTTACATTCTATTGGGATAGACCAACACTAAGCAAGACAAGTAAGTAAAATATATAGTAGATGTTATTTGGGGAAAAAAATAAAGGAGGAAATGGGGATATAAAAATTGGCCGGTGGAGGATAACATTTAAGATAGTCTAAAAAAAAAACCTTACTGAAAAAGTGACATTTGAGTAAAGAACAAAAACGAAGTGAGGGGTCTGGCCATAGGGATACCTGGGGGAAGAACATTCTACATAGAAAAGCTAGTGCAAAGGCCCTGAAGCACAAGTTGGCTTGGCAGATCTAACAAACAGCAGGGAGATCAGTGTGGCTGGAGCAGAGTTAACAAGCAGAGAGTAGGGGATGAGGTCACAGAGGAAATGGGAGTCAGATTGTGCTGGGCTCTCTCTCTGGGTCAATGGAAGGACTTGGGCTTTTACCCTGAAGCCTTAGAAGCATCAGAGGGTTTTGAGCAGATCATTCGGACTACTGTGTTGAAAATAATGCATGAAGAACCAAGAACAGAATCAGGAAAAATAATTAAGAAGCTAATACAATAATTAAGGCAAGAGATGATGGTGGCTTGGACCAAGGTAGTAGTGATGGTGGAGGTGCTGAGAAGTAATTAATTTCTGGGTATATTCTGAGAATGAGAGGATTATTCTGGCAGATCAGATGTGGTGAATGAGAGAAAGGGAAGAGTCACCAAGACTTTGAGCCAATACAATGGGAAGAATGGAATTGACATAAATGGAGATGCAGGAGGTACAGGAGAGGACGGTTTAGGAATGAAGTCAGGAGCTCATGTGTGGACATGTTGCCTTTGTGATGCCTATGATAGCTCGTTCCAGTAGGTCAAGTAGGCAATGGATATTTGGATCTGGAGAAGAGGGGAAAGAATGCATTGGGGATTATATTTAAAGACACAAGACTGGATGAGCTTCCCAAGGCAATGTGTGTACGGCTAGAAAATAGAAGAGTGCCAAGGACTGAGCCTTGAGAAGCTCCGGCATTTAGCCATTGAGTAGATGAAGAGGAATCAATGAAAGTAACTTTAGACAAAGCAGCCAGAAAATTTCAAGGAAAACTAGTGAATATGGTATTTTGGAAGCCAAGTGAAGGAAGTATTTCAAGCAGGAGGGATTGACTGGGTCAAATATTACTGTTGATAAGTCAAATAGTATGAGAAGTATGGGCATTATGTTTAGGATGATCTTGATAAGAGGTTTTGATAAAGTGGCAGGAGAAAAAATCCTGATTGGAGTGTGTTAAACAGAGATAGGAGGAGGAAAAATTAGAGAAAGTGAATGTCAGCAACTTTTCAGATAAATTTTTCTGTAAAGATAAAGGAAGAAATGGAGGTGACTGTAAGAGTAGGGTCAAGGGAGTTATTTTTTGTTGTTTTCTTTTGTTTGTTTGTTTTTAATATGGGAGAATTCACAGCATGGATGAAAACTGATAAAAATGATCCAGAAGAGAAGAGACAGATGATGTTTCAAGAAAAAGAGAGGATGGTTATTGCACAAATGTTCTTGGATAGGAATAAGGAGATGGGTTCCAGCACACGGACGAGCTGTTGGCTTTGATTGGATCATGGATAGTTCACGCTCCTTACTATACAAGGGGAAGACAATTTATATGCAAGTGATTTGGTATCCACATGTGGGCTTGGAAAAGTAGGATCAACTCCTGGGATAGATAACAGAAAACCATGGCAACCACACCAGAATCCCCTGGGGGAAGGGAGGTGGCACCACTGATTAGAAGATATACTGCTGCTGTAACTTGAAATAATCTGGCAGATAGAAATAAGGTTAGGACACAAGCCCTTCTGGCTGTTTTAATCTGTTGCTATTACCTTGATAGGAGTCATATGGAAGCAAAATATTTCCTTATAGTAGGTATTAACCTAGTGGCTTATCTTAAACTATAGACCCAAGGGACATGTTCTGACCAAGCACACAGTGCCTGGAACACAGAGCAGTCACTCCCTAAATACTTGTTACAGGAATGAACACAGGAATGCATGAAGGCGTGAATAAGTGAATTACAATCTTGACCTTCTATCTGATATCAGCCTACAAAGATAAGCCATTGCTCCATATTATTTTTGTCTGTCTTAGAAAAACAATATAGGATAGCCTAAGTATCACAGGCTTTTGAATTGGACAGATATAAGTTTGATACCCAAGGTGCATCTCAATTAGACGTGTTCCTTAACCTGTATGAGTCTTATCTATAAAATGGGAATAGAATAGTTCCTAACTTACAGAGTTGTTGTGAAAAATAAATCAGACCAAGAATATTAAGTGCCTAGTAAACTGCCTGACACATATTAGATGTTAAATAAATGCTGGCTGAAAAACAGCTCTGCTTAATGACCTTGTAAAATTCACTGACTTTTCTTCTGCAACATCTTTAAATCTACAATGCAAGCCAACCCCTGGGATAAGGAGTTCTAGAAGGTTCTCACTAGCTATGGAAAGTCATGCTTCTTTCTTTGCAAGTAAAAATGATTTCTTCTCCTTCACTCCAATTTAGTGATTAGTTCTTATGTTTTGGTTGGCTTCTCTTTGTTTTTAGGTTGGTCTTTTGTTTTTTTTTTAATCTGCAAAGTCCTGTTTTCCCAATGGCTATGAGATGGAGATTTGGGGATCCTGTTTCACTTTGAGCAATGCTTCACCCAGAACACATTTCTTAGTTGTGTAAGAGGAGAGAGATGTGACACACATGGGTCCTGGACCACACCCCACGAAGACCTGCATTGTTGCACCAGGAGAGATCCGTTCACTGCATCAGTGAGGGGGATTCCTTTGTGGTTTCTCACACCCATTAATCACGTGTGACTAGAAGGAGATGTGTTTGACATCTCTCTGCAGACATGGTCAAGAACACTCATCAGGGGTTGTTGCAGGTGTTAAGGATGTTCTCATAGACTCCCGAAGAGCCTTGTAGTGAGAGGTGTTTCTCAGGAACCTAGGGCCACCTGCAAAGGCTGGTTAGTAATCTGGGAGAAAATAAGCCACGTAGTATTATCAGGATTCCCCGTTTTTAACAACCAAGAAAGGGTGGTTTATCTACAAGGAAACTTTGGTGGAACTAGAAGAATGTGAAAGAATGGAGGGGAGACCATGCAAGAATGTAGGCAAAGAAAACCTGACATCAGGACAGCACTCTGGCCAGTGGAAAATGGCAGCATCCAAGTTCAAGTGGGAGTGTTCTCCCCAGGGGCTCTGACCCCTCCCCTAACATAAACATACTCATGAGCCTCTCACTCCAGGAGACTCTAAAAGGCCCCTCTCCTGAGACACTGATCTCTGCTTAGGCTGCATGGGCCCTAATTTTTGCCTGGTATGAACATTTTGTGGTTGTAGAGGCAACATTCCCTAACTTGGGTGTTTCCCAGACATTTTCATACCAGGTGCCATTGCTCTGTCAGCATCCTGAGAAGCCAGAAGTAGCGCTCAAGGCGGAGGCCACCTCTCAAGCCTCCTTGACCACAGCAAGCACTGATGAGACAGATACCTCAAGGCAAACCATAGCCCTTTTCCACAGACTACCTGTTGGGATGCTATCCCACACTGTTCCTGTCTCTACACTTTTCCCCGCAAAGAAAGAATGGAGCAGAAGCCTGGAGGAAACCCACAAAGTCAGTGGGACAAAGGATTGAGGTCCAAGAAGAGTGGAGGATGCCAACAATAGCACCACCACCAACAATGTTTATAGACTAATGTATGTAGGCTCTGGGCTGATTGTCTTAACGTGGCTTACCTCAATTTTGGCAAGCAATCATGTGACAAAGGTGTTGTCATTATCCCCATTGTAGAAAAGATGAAGCTAAACCTTGGAAAGGTTGGGTACTTTGCCAAAGTGATTCAAATAATAAGTGATGATCCTGGTATTAGAAGCCCATAAGCCTATGTTTTTAACTGTGACATGGCTACTTTGTGAGCAAGAAAGGGACAGCACAGTGGTGGTGGGTAGGTAAATGCCTCTGGCGTTGATCTAGGAGGTGACTTAATTGCCCAGCTGTGGGAATGAGGACATGGAGAAATTTCGCGCAGAGTTTCACACCCTGCCTCGCTTTGGCCTCCTCTGGAATGAAGCAAGTAACAAGCAGTCTGTAGCTGTAGCTTGTTTTTAAGAGGTTTGGGGGGCTAGCTATCCCAAAGAGGATGGAGACAGGCGAATGTTTGGGGAACCTCACGTTCAAAATGCAAGGTTGTGCTTTCTCTCAGGAAGTGAGAACACAAATACAAACATGCCTCTAATGAGAAAGTACCCACAGCCACCAGGTGCCCCTCCCATCGCCCCAGGCAGCTGAGCTCCCATCCTTTGGCACTCTGGCTTCTCTAACAATCTTCCCACCATTTCCATCTGGCCAAAGGAGAACTATCAGAAACTGAGGAGCCTCATCTCCATCTCACTGAACGTCAGACTTTGAATGAGGACCACTCAGCAAAACTTGTCCTCTCAACCCTGAGATGGAATGCTCAGAGAATACACAAGGATTTCTCAATGGAAAATTTCAGAACAAGGGCACAGAGAATCCTTTCTAACCAGCAGCACCCGGTGAGTCTGAAGGCACTGTTAGAAGAAGTCAGGCCTTCTCCAGCTCAGTCCTGTGTTGGAGACACAAACTGAAAACATAGTCCTGGCTTCAGGTGACTCACTCATATTATCAGCCTCACTGTGTGTGGAGCACAGACTGAAAGCTGTGTGAATCAGACCAGTGCATTGCAATCTACCTGAACAATTTTGGAGGACAAGGCAGGTTGCAATTCTTGTCCGCAAGAAAGGTCCCTTTTGTAGATTCCGAAACCATCTCAATCTGAGAGCAATTTTGTACGTAACAATGGACAGTGGACTCCAAGGAGTCTCATAGTCAGTGTATGCGGTCCCTTTCAGTTTTGTTTCTGGTCATCGCTCCTATGTAAGATTATGTCCAGAGGCCTGAAGCATTGCTGTGTGCTTAGCAACCTGTAGGATCCTGACCCAAGTCTGGCTCACAGTTCTGGGTCATCAGATATCCATTCCCACAAAGGACATAAACACAGGGGCAGCCAAACTGTGTGTCTAATCAGAGATCACATCCTTCACTCCACACAGGTGAGCACAGACCATTTTAGGCTGCAGAGGTCTCTCAAGGTCAGGCTCCAGTGCCGCTCTCAGGCTTGTTTCAGAAGGGTCTGGTTGCTGTCTCCCAAGACTCAAAGATCACACAGCTTTGCTTTCTCTCCTCCAAGGGCTGATCAAGAGGCTTAAGCTGAAGCAGGAGGGATTTGGGGTTCAAGCAGCTTTTGAGGATGCCTTGTGAGACCTGATTTTAAAAGGTTGAGGAGCTTCATCTTCTCCAGGGTCTTATGGGAAGGTCCACTGGCTATCTTTTGGGGGAGTTTGAGAGCATCTTACCTGGAGGAAGGGTGTGTGGGCTGGGAGTCCAGAGAAGAAGAGCTCTGTCCCTCCCTTCAGGTAGGGAGGCCAGTGGCAAATAAATACCAGAACGAAATTAACTTTTTTGAATGTCAAGAAAGGGGCAGTCTTCTAGGGGATCCAACTCAGAGCCTTTACTCTGAGGCCTGGACTCTTTGAACAGGAGGCCCTGATGCAATCCCAGCCCCTCCTCTGCCCTTCCTTTCTTTTTCTACCTTCCCCTCTTCCTCCCCTTTGCTGGCAAGGCTGTTCCCTGACAGAACCCAGACACCTCAGCCAGGAAGCAGAGCTGTGGAGGTGATCAAATAGAGGTGACATCATGTGAAGGAAGGCCCAGGAACATGTACAAGACTGTAGTGCATTTCGCTATGCCAAATGCCTAGGTGTACCATAGTTAGCCCTCTCAAACCTAACTATGGTACTATGGGCTAACTATGGTACACCAGAGTGGGTGTTAGTGTGTCTGGAGATAAATAAAATAACAGGCCAGTGGTGAGGTCAAACTTCTGTGTCCACTGGGATCTGAAGCTGTCTGCAGGGACAAGAATTTCCATGAGTCAGGTGAGGATTGTCAGCCCATCTATACTCAGTAAGGCAACCAGCATTCAGAAAATAACTCTATTTTCTGCTAACAATAATTGCATAAAGGGACCTAGGTGTAATTCTATCTTAGAAGGAAAAGGTTTAGAATTCAGCTTGTGTGCACTGTTGATAGAATATTCTCCAGCCCTTCACCCACCACCACAGGCTCCCTAGGTCTTCCCTGGAAAAAAGGAGGGATCTGTTTCTGGGGATTGGATCATAAACTACCTCCATTCCCACTCACCCACACTTGCAACGCCTATAAGTCATGTAAATTCCCACATCCCAACTCTTAACCACATACACAATTACACACAGACACACAAGCACCCTACTCATTGATCTGCTAACCACATCCACACATAGCATCCATGTAATGAGTTTTTATGCCATGGATCCCTTTGGCAGTCTGATGGAACCCATGAACCCCCTCAGAAAACTGTTTTTAAATAAGTAAAATCAAATACATAGAATTACAAAGGTAAATAATTATATTGAAGTTCCGTTTTCAAAATATTTTAGAAATGAATCTGTGGTTTGGTAATATTTGTGCTCTTTTATTAAAGCTTTAAATAATATATAATGATGGATTTTATAACTAACGATGTAGAGACTATAAATGATATTTTTATATATCTGTAAGAACTGTAAAGTAATTTGAAATATCTGATTTCTATTGGTAATGAAATCATAGACACTCTTAGTACTACCGTGGATTGTTGCCTACATTGATATTGGAGGAAATGTCACATTCAGCTAGAAGTTAATTTAGTTGGAATTAAATAAAGATTTAATTTTCTTTTTCCCCTTCAAGTTCATGGACCCTCTGAATTCTTTCCAGGGACCCCTTAAAGATCCATGGATCCCAGGTTAAAAGTTACCTGGACTTATCTATCATACATACTTACAATTATATAGCAATAAATACATTCATTCATCATACTTACAAACACTTATCCACCATTTCACACACACACACACACACACACACACACACACACACACACACACACACACACACACATCTAAATCCTGTCTTAATAATCCCCAGCCATCACTCTCACTCATATATAGTTGTATGATGGTAAATGTTTAACAACCAGATCTCCAGGTAAAAAAAGTCCTGATTTGCAGTATTTGCAACTTCTATGGTGTAAATACTCCCACTGTGGCCAATTTCAAGTTACCAATAGATGTCACTGAACTTGAAGTTGGGCAGAGAGGACAGGCAACACCCCATTCCACCATATAGCATAGGTGTAAATAACCTCAAGATGCAGAAAAGAGTAAAATGTAAAACAATTACAAAGGGATGAGTTTTAATTATTATTTTCATTCTTATATAATTTATGTCATTGTAAGTACATACAACTTTATTTTTAATAATGGCCAATTTTAACAACCAGCTTACATAATGCTTAAGTTTAACAGTAGCTCTCACAGGCCATTATAAACCGGCTCCAGCACACACTGCTTGTGCCTTCATAGTCATATATATACTAAACCCTCAAGATACTTTCTAGACGCAGATCCAATCATCCACTTATTCATTTATGCCCCTGCACCTTCACTCATGAACATACACTCCACTAACCCCTTCAGGTGTTTTCATTGGTACACATATTCACAACACTTGTATCTGTCCATCTTAACAAGTCGTTCATATATATCCTTGATATACATAACACACGTTGCTATTTATACACATTCACAAACTCACAATTCATAGAGGTCCTCAAACTCATAAACCAACCCCAACTAATACCCAAGATATGACACACTCATTCATACAAACACAGCTAATCCCTACTTATAATTATTCATACACACACCACTCCCATAGACCCTAAATCCCAACTTATCAAAACATACACCCACCTCCCATTCACAAACATTCCAAAAATTCTCAGACAGGTCAATGGACACATCCATATCATTAAGTACACTCAAGCACTAACTTAACGCTAAAGGTGCATTCATTACACACATATTCAAATAGCCCCAGTTTTCCTACACTCCCAATAATGAACACATAACTAACTTCCATTCACGATATGCACATTTGCCAACCTACCACATATATTATTCATATGGACTCATGCATACAGATCCCCACATGTCACCTACACACACCACTCACACATTCTTCATATTCTTACACGCTCCTGCTCCCCCAACATCCCCACACAAACACACAGATTGAAACCTGGCATATCCTCCAAGGCAAGACAGCTGTTGGCTCTGAGAGCACTTTAAGAGCTGAGGTGGAGGCCAGGGCTGGCTGGGTGACCTCACACTGATACGTCAGGAAAGAACAAGATAGCAACTGGGCCAGAGAGCCTATCGCCTCTGCAGAGCACAATCCATTAGCATCTCCTCTTTTGCCTTTTGATTTCTGATTCACTGAACTTCAGATTCATTACATCTCTGCCAATAGGAGAGAGGAGGCACACTGGGCTGTGATGCAGTCTGGCAGAGAAGACCAAGGAAGTTGTTGGTCTGGTACCATTGAAAATGCAGCCTGAGTCTAACAAACTTCTCCCATGAATGAAAGACCACGGCGTATTGTCCCCACAAGCTGGAGGTTTGGGCAGGTGTATAAGGCATCAGGAGTGTGTAACACACAAGGAGTGTTTGCTTCCCTTCCAAATAACTGGACCCTGGGTCCTGAGATGACACAAAGAGGACTGGGGAGAGAAGTGTGTGCTGGAATCTATGGGGAGGCTCTCTGAGTGGGCCTGGTAGGGGGTTCAGGGAGCCTGTGGTCACAGATAAGTTGGGCATTATGGTCAGGAAGTCACATGGGGCCCCCAATTTAAGTATCAGCCCCTAATGGGCCCACCCCTTGTGGTGCAAGTGAGCAACTCACAACTCACATGTGAGAACCCTCGATGGCAGGTCTCTGAGATGGGGCTGGAATCAGGGTCTCTGGTTTTCATCTGGGGGCTTCTCCACCTCAGAGCAGATACTCAGTGAGTATTAATACTTGCCAAATTGAGTTGAGGCCCTGGGAGGCCATATAATTAGTCCTTCTTCCAGGGAGTCCAGAGCACAGAGCGATTCTGACTCAAATCCTCATGGCCCTGAGGCAGGCGGGCTTGGCCCTGGGAGTCCTGGCCCATCCAGCCGGGGACCCTGTGTCAGCCTCTAGTTCCATCTGGTTCCATTCCTGTAGCAGCACGGCCTGACTCGTCAAACCAGGGGCCCCCTCAGGGGGCAGTGAGATGGGGCAAGAGTTTGGCTTTGAGCACTTGGCTGAGTTACAGGTGAGCTGAGTAACTCTGGACAATCCCCAACCTCTCTGAGCCTCAGGCATCTCAATAAAAACCTAAGTATTTGTTCCAAGTGACCTTTAATGTTTCTTCTGGCTCTAAGCTTTTGGAATACTTATTACTGAGTGAGGCAGTGAAGTGCCCAGTGTGGAGCCTGACCCAGTGTAAAGCCTCATAAATAGTGCCTCTTATTATTTTCTGAATTGAATGAAGCACTGGTAGGGGGTTAGGATGAGAGATATGTAAAAAGTATGACTTATAGTCCCTGCCCTCATGTTGCTTACGGTCTAAACTGAGCTCAGGTCACCAGGTAGAGGCACATGGGTAAAAGATGAGACCCGAGGCCTGCCTCCAAGCTACTGTGTGGCCCAAGAGCAGTACCAAACTGATACCACTGTGTGGCTCAGGAAACAGGCTCAGAGTTCAGAGGAGGGAGAGCGGACTAGAGTAACCCAGCAAGTCTCCCTGGGCAGGAGGACGGAGCTAGGCGTTCTGGATGGGTGAAAACTATGTAACAAGCAGGACCCTATGGGGCCTTGCCAGAACAGACCCTTCCCCCATATCCTCTGCTTTAGCTCCTCTCTGGAATACCCAGATAATAGTATCTGATGCACATTTCCTGAGTTGTTTTACAGATGCGAAAACCTCCACCAAATGGAAGACATTAACTACTCGATGACCATGAGCACATAGTCCCCAGGCCTCCTGGCTCCTAAGTACTGATCATGTCAACCCATGTGACACCGCTGTGTTACCTCACTGTCAACCAATCAGAGAATTGTGCGTGAGCTGATCACATACCCTGGGAGGCCCCCTCCCTCATCTTGCCTTTAAAAATGCTTTCCTGAAACCCATCAGGGCGTTCAAGTGTTTTGAGCACTAGCTGCCCTGGATTCCTTGCTTGGTGCCCTGAAATAAACATGCCCTTTCCTTCACCATAACCCAGTGTCAATGGAGTGGCTTTGCTGAACCCAGGCAACACAGGCAACCCAAGTTTGGGTCAGTGACAATGGGACACACCAAAGAAAGAGCTTTGTGGCCTCAGCAAACTGTCCTCCCAGGGCCCGTGGAAAGATTGAGGTCCTGAAACAGGGAGAGAGACCAATCTATAGTCTTCATTTATTGAATTGTTTACACAACCAGCCTTTATGAAGCACTTGCTTTCTGACAAGCACTGCTATTAAATGCTGGGGAGGCAGGGTATAAAAATAAGAATGACAAGGACTTCCCTGGTGGCGCAGTGATTGAGAGTCCGCCTGCCGATGCAGGGGATGCGGGTTCGTGCCCCGGTCTGGGAAGACCCCACATGCCGTGGAGCGGCTGGGCCCGTGAGCCATGGCCGCTGAGCCTGCGCGTCCGGAGCCTGTGCTCCGCAACAGAGAGGCCACAACAGTGAGAGGCCTGCGTACCGCAAAAAAATAAAAAATAAAAAAAATAAGAATGACATAGTTCCTGTCCTCAAGGGGATTTGCTTTCCTAGAAAAGTCAGACTCATAAACAGGTGCTTTCAGAAGTAGAGAAGGGCTCATGGAGGCAAGTGTAAATGTGACAGAAAAGGGAAGGAACCACTCTCTGTATCTTACCCCGGTGGGGATTCAAACAGGGGTAAGTTTGGTGAGGGAATAACAATGATAACTAACCTTTATGAAGTGTTTGCTATGTGCCCTAAGCAGTCTACATATATTACCCCATGTAGTATGCATGCCTACCCTATAAGGCAGGTACTTTTCTTATATACAGAGGAGGAATATTTTGAAGCGAGAATGGGGAAAATTGGTAACTGGGAAGCTCAAAGTTACAGCTGGCACTGTGGGGCTGAAATTTCAAACAGTACCATCCAGAAGTCTCTGCCCCTGTCCACTTTCCCCTCTGCTGCTGAGTTTCCCGGATGCAGCATCTCCCACCCCGCCACAGCCCGCCCCTTGGCAAGAGGCAGGGCCCTTGTCCCGGTCAGTGCCATCCATGGGTGAATCTGCCTCTCCGCATCCAGGACGCACTCGGGTTGCACAGGGCCTGCTGAAGCCCCACTCGCTCCACACATAATGGGGATTCGAATTCATTAATGCACTACAAATTAAAGTATTCATAACGACTGCGGAGTTGGAATGAGAGCCAGGGAAGGGAATCGGGCATGGATGGCCCCTCCCGCGTCCCCACCCAGCGACATTGTTCCAGCGCCGGCAATCCTGAGCTCTTTAATATGCTGTGACAGCCGCTGAAGTGACCCCAGACAATAAACAGGGCCTCCTAGTTAAGTATTAATCTACCAAAAGAATGACCTTCATCCACTAAAGAAGGGATGTTTTTAAAAACCTCGTGAGTGGAGGAAGGCTCATTTGTTCGCTCATTTAGCATATTAAAAGGGTATTATTGCTACAAACAAGAAATCTAAATGAGGCCTGGGCAGGAGCCGTGGATAACACTCCTGATTAAAGGTGCAGAGTAAGGATGAACACGGGAGGCTGAATTCGTTATTGTTCACCAACATGGCAGGACCTGGCTGCTGAGAGCATAAGAGCTGTGAGCCGAGGCCGGGACCGCAGACGCTGTCCAGGAAGAGGAGAAGGGCCAGCGTCCGGGGCACTGCCCACGCCGCCCCGCAGGGTGGGGGCTGGGGGAAGGGGTGTCAGCGGCGACCTCAAAGGAAGGACCCCAGTGAGGTTGCCTTGGGCGGTTCCCTGGAGCGACCACAGCCTCCGTTGGCATCTCTCATTCTGCCTTTGCCGGTCAGCACTGTGGACAGTTCCTTTCCCGCGAGCCCCTGTAGTTCTCCCATGGTTGATCTCGTTCTTAGTCACGGGGAAAGAGTCCAGCAGGGAGTGAGGACAGAGAAGAGAGGGGGCTGATTCATCTCTCTCGGACCCAGGATAAGGGCACCGCCTGAGATGCCATATGAGAAGCTGGGCTGAGGAACAAGGTGTCTCCTCTTTTAGCCCGTGGCAGTCTGTCTGGGGAAGATGGAACCTGGGTGAAGCTCTGGAGCAGAGGGAGAAGAGAAATATAATTGAAGGAAAGAAGCAAAAAGATACAAATGTAACACTCACATTCAACAAATACAGGGGGAAGGGAGCTCTGCCACTTACCTGGTACTCCATTAGGTTACATGGGGGACTGACAGGTGACTAGATATAGTCACATAGATCCAGCCCTAGGGATTTACCATCAATGGAGGGAGATGGGAATGACTCACATTGGTGAATAATAATAATTATGATGAAATTACAGAATTAATTGAATACAGGATTGAATTGAATTAATGTAGAATTACAGAAATAAAAGGGGAATTTTATTATCCTAAGAGCTAACAGTACTGGCACTTTCTTCTCTGGACTATGCTGTCTTTGAGTACAGGGGCTGTGTTTGCTTTTCTCTATGTCTCTGTCATTGAGTATAGTTCTTGACACACACTAGATGCTGTGGCAGAGACAACGCTATTTGTTCTCCGCACAGCTTCCTCTTCCTGGGCTAAAATGGAGGAACATTTCTTGTCCTCCCTTGGAGTGAAATTGGAAGCATATGACTAAATTTTGGCAAATGGAAACACAGGAGTAGGAATGATGTGTCACTTCTGGTCCAAGACATGGAAGATGCAATTTACCTCACCATTTCTCTCTTCCCCTGCCTGAGCAAACTTGGCCAGTAAGTGATGAGAGGAGGCATCACAAAATGAAGGAAGCCTGGATCCCTGAGTCACTGGAAGGGGAAGGACCCTGACCACTGTACATCAGACTCTTCAGAGTTCTGTTGTGTTGTACCACTGAGATTTAGGGGCTTATCTATTGAGGCATAAAAATTATTTATCCTGATTAATAAGTGAAGTGCTTAATAAATATTTGTTGAATTAATAAATGAATATTCTCCTTTAATCCTCACAATAACTTTAACATAGATACAGTTATTTCCTTTTGACAGAGAAGGAAAGAGATTCAGAGTTAAGAAGTAACAGAGCCGGAGGATAAATTTATGTCTTCAAATTCCATGCTCTTCTTACTACACCTGGCTGCCTTTCAAGAATATGGTCTGATGTATATTTTATGTGAAATTTACCAAAAGTTACCTCAGTGTAATAGAGGTTAGGGATTTTCCAAATGAGAGGGTCCCCTGGTCATCATTGCTCTCAGTACAGGGTTGCTATCTTGGATGCCATTAAGGTTTTCTGAATTCGAGCACTTCAGTAAAGAACTTCAGCCACATGTTTTCTCTCCTTGGGGGAAGGGGATTTTTATCCTTCCACTTCCCTGCTCAGGAAAGAAAGATCTCCTTCCCACAAGCAGATGGTCAAGATCACCCTCCTTGTAGAGACTGACCCATGCTGACTTTTGCATCTCAGTTCTAAATAGATTTGTCAACCACGTAACAGTTTTTGAACCTCTGGAGCCTGGCCTGCCTGAACTTAGGAAGCATGAAAATAACTGAAGATAAATACTAACAAACTAACTCACACTGTGAATCTTCTCCTCTACTTTTCCACAGCCACAAAGAAGGCAGACGGTAGTGTGAGGAGGGAGAAGACCTCCACCTCAAGCCAAGAGGGAAGGTGCTCAGGATATAGCAGGAAAGGGAGGTGTCTGCAGGACTGGAAATAAGTGAAACTTCTGAGAGGAAAACTAATAAGAGTCAATCACAATAGATAAGATTAGTTATCTGTAGAGAAATCCAGAAGGCAAGATTGGATTGTCCTCTGTCTCCATTCGGGTGTCTCTCTCCCTGGCTCCCGGGGAGATCTGGGTATTCGGTTCAGCTGGAAGAATAAACTTTTATTGAGTAAAGACCATGTGCCAAGCATGGTACCAGATGCTGGGGACACAGATATGAGTAAGAAGGATCAATAACCCTCACACTCAGACTGAATATCAAATGAAGCACGCTGCAATCCTGGGAAACAGCTACTTGCCCCCAGGGCTGCTGCTAAACCTCATGGTGCCTTGGTACAATGCAGAGTTGCTCAGTGGCTCCCCTAGTGGCCAAATTCCCCTGCCCTAAAAGTCCTTTCTCTTCCTCACTCTCCATCCTTCCCTTTGGGATTTGTGTTCCCTTGGGATCTGCAGCTATCTGAAACTCAAAACCACACAGTCCCAGACATTAGAGATGGACAAATCCAAAGAGATTGTTGTCACCCAGATTTCCCATCTTAAAGATGAAGAAACAGATGCAGAAAGTGAGAAATGACCTAACAGAGGTCACTCTTTCCTGAAAAAAACAAGATGATGACTGATGTGTGTTAACATTTAAGCCAAAAAATGTATTAAAGCATTTTAGTAAATTAATCAATGATGGACGGGTAGAGGTGGGGGTGGGGAGGAAAGTTGATTGCTCAGCTTAGGTGAGTTCAGTATATGTTATTTGGGTCCCCTCCCTGACTTGTGTCCATCCTCCTTTCCACTCCCTTCCCCTGGTTCCAGGTCCCCTCTAACTCTCATTTCTAAAGCAATTTGAATTCAAAGACCATAGGGAAATTGGAGCTTGGGAGAGCTCCCCTGGCTGAGAAATTAGTCAATCTAATTACCCTCTCATACTGTATTTATCTCAATGGAAAGGGCTGCCAATGGTCTGTCAATGACAGACAAGGTGAGTGTGAAGTAGCGGCAAGTGGTTGGGGTCTTAATTGTGTGATCTGCCTTAGGGACATGTCATTCTGGAGCTGTAAGACTGGGTCATCTCCATCCTGACACCCTTTGTTCAGTCCCCTTGCTATTTTGCATTTCCATGGCAGACAACTGGGTGACAACTCACTCATAGCCATTCCCTGGGTGTTCCAGCCAGGCTCAGCGGCTACCTACTCCAGGATGCCTTCCCTGACTCCCACTCCAGTCCCCATGATCCCCCATGTGCAACATGTGCACACCTCCCTCACAGCACTCACCACGTGGCACTGCCATTCCGTTCCTGTGTTTTCTCCCCCACCAGCCTGAAAGCTTTCTTGAGAAAGAGCCCAGGCCATCCTGGTCTTCATGTCTCTGGCACTAGCACAGGTCCAATGCACAGTAGTTACCTAATACATGTGTTGACGTCAAAGTAAAATGCAAGTCAGTTCCCAGCTTCTAGAGTCTTACCCTTGTTCTGATGCTTCACCTGGCTCTGCCCTGTAAGTTTAGAGTAGGTGCTACTGGAAAGCCAGGTCTGTCAAAATATTGTGCCTAGGGCTTCACATACAACATCACAACCCTGAGCGGCAGGCTTTATGATCTCATCTTCATTTGAAGAAACCAAGGTTCAGAGGAATTAAGTGACTGGTCTAAGGTGTCACAGCTGGTCAGTACAGAAGCTAGATTGGAGCACTGGTCTATCTGACTCCACAGCCTGTGCACCTCCATAGACCACACCCTGACTTTGATGGCCCAGCCTGTCCTGCTCACAACACCAACAGTTTGAGACTGTCAACACAATTTGTGGCCTCAGCCTCACTCACTCATTTTCTGTGATGCCATAAAGTCACATACCACCTAGACTGGACTTAACAGCTTCATTTCCCAGGGACATCTGTCTCTGCATATCGTCCCTGCTGTTTTAAAAGCACCCCCATCAGATGAGTCTGAGCATCACTGCTCCAAGTGCCCGCAGCTGCTCTGCAGGATTTCACATGGACTTTCTCTTAGATTCTGGCCCTTGGTTCCCCCTGAACTTTCGTGGCTTAAACACAATAATGATCAACAAGGAAGAGAGCTGCCTGCAATAAGCACCCAGGACAAAAATTCCCTGCCATTATCTCCAGAGAACAAAAAGAAGATCTTACCTCTGTTATTCTAGAAGATCTTAGGCTTGGATCTGTTTTTCGTATCTTCCCATAAAATTCCCTGATACTTGATTTATCTACTTCCTGCTGACCACATCATTAATTTATTTATGCTTTCATCTTTAAAATATGTATAGAATTAAGACTCATGTTAAGTTTGGAGTCATCCAGAAATTATCTCTGTTCGCACTTTCTTCAGGCACCAGGCAGCCTCATCCCTTCCCTTTGGAATCTCAAAATTCAGTGGACATGCGCGCACGCGCACACACACACACACACACACACAAACTGAGAATAGAGATAGAGCAAAAAGGAACAGGGTTAGGGAGGGGAGGAGGAGAGAGGCTGGGCAGAAGAGAGGCGAGTAAGGAGATCCTGGGTGGAGCTACAGATTGAAGGAATCCCAAGGTAGAGGCTAGAACAAGGGTCAAAGTGGTGGGAATGAGAGGAAGTCTCCTTGGGGTCCTTCTGGCACTGGAGAAATACACAAAGAACTAGGGGCTAGAAAAAAAAAAGAACCAGGGGCTGCAACTGCAGAGGGTGTGAGATCATGAATTTTGCCTGCTGAGTGTCTGGTTTCCCAGGCTGAGAATTCTATTCTGCTCACAAGAAAGAATGAAGACTGTGTCCCTGAGAACACCTTCAATTCAGGATTAGGGTGCCAGGAAGATAGGGGTTCAAGAGAGATGGAGAAAACCTTAGTCCATTTGCAATGGAATTCCAAGAGGTTTTAAATATAGAGTGATGATATTCAAGGAAAGATAAGAAACTCAGAACCTGAATACTGGAAATAACTCTGTTGCAAATATCCACATTTTGCTAACAGACAGGACAGTTCCAGATGTCAAAAAAGAAGCAGTCTGCACAGGTGATGGATTTTTCCCGTGGATATGGGAATCTGTGTCACAATTAACCTCTTGATGAGAGATTTCTCTCAAGTAAGTTTTAGTTGACAGGTGGTAAAACCTGGACAACTGGCAAGGATTGACTGTCAACTGGAGAAGATGAAGCCGTTCATCCTTTCTCTTCCTGCCTCCTATTTGATCTTTCCCCCTCCTTCTTGTCAAATACCTTAAGCCTCCAAATACTCATTTCCAATGTCCTTCTAGAAAACTTTCCCTGACCTCTTTCCTCCTCCCCCCACCTTCTGTTTGGGTTGAGAACCTCTCCTCTGGGCTATCACAGCACGGTGTGCTGTGATTATAAAAACAGCACTTAGCGCATTGCGTTATAACCTCTCTCCTCCTCCACCAGACTGCAAGTCCCTTAAGGGAAGGAACTCTGTTTTACTCCATACTTTGCTTTAGTTTCTAGTATGGTGCCTGTTACATCATAGATGTCAGATAAATATTTCTGAATGAATGGATAAATGAATGATCACAGAACTATGAATCTGGTCTAGTAGTTCTCCACTATTTTGTGTTTCAATATAGGGGCCTGGGAATAGCATAGACATATTTTAGAAATTAAATTATTCAAAGGAGTACTAAACCAGTCAGCAAAAATCTATTTTGCAGTCACCACTCTAGTTACAAACATGTCTCTCCATCTTTATACAAGTGTCCAAAGCCACTGCATTGCTCACTGTTTGACCAGAAACACTTGCTATTAAGACTGCTCTCCCTGGAGGGGCAGGGGTCTCACACATCCCAGTAAACACATGCTCTTCCTTTGGGGCCAGGTTAACTTCACATGGCACCGCGTACTTGGACATGCTATTCACAGGAAGTCATGCCACCCTCTACACCGTGTAACAAACCGGTGCTGTTCAACATCACATCTGCAGGTGTCACATTAATATTGAAAGAGACATTGATAAAGCTCCCTTAGGGAAGGAACCACCCATCTCGCAGGTCCCCAGAGGATACACAGGCAAGGATGGAAAAAGCAGCCCTGTGATGGAGCAGTCAAGACGTTCCCAAAATTCTGCAATGATGTCCCTTGGGGCAAAAAAGGCAGCAACGCTCTGGCTTGAATTCTTTGAATTAACAAAAAGATAGACACAATATAGAACTCTTGCAAATAATCTTTCTAATTTCTGGTGAAGAACAAAAGGAAATTGTAAGGCTACTGTGTAAATTCCCCACTACTACCTTTCTTAGAACCCAGGAGTAATTGTTTCAGGGAAGAAGTTAAGATGTGAAGCTCTATATGCTTGCTTTATGGCTCTTAGCGCTGGAAATGCATTTTATCTGGGTGGCAGTTTCAGTGAGGTGGGGAAGGAAGCTGTGTGGGATCCAGGGAGAGAGAAACATGGAGCTGGATATTTAGATCAGGCTGTACCTTAAATAATAAGGATAAAGTGGTTTCTAATGTTTCCAGCCAGGCGTCCCAAAACAGGAGAGCAAAGGAACATTAAGAGCAGAATCCAGACCTATGAAAGAGCCACAGGCTTTTGAAATGTTGATCATGAAGGAGGCTGCAGGGCAAGCTCATGAATGCTACATCTGAGACACTGCCTGCATCTCCCGTGGCCAGCATGTTGAAACCCAACATCTGGGAACAGCCTACAGAAGATTTTACTTCCAGCTACCTGCATCAGGGAGAGAAGATGGTAGTGGGGTGTGCCATGGACACACTGCAGTAGATTCACATAAGTAGTTGTTGAAAAGGTAGATTCTAGATGCCACCTCACAGCTACTAGAGAATCTCTGAGGATGGGGTCTGGAAATCTGCATTTAACTAGCTCCCCAGGAGATGCTTATGCACACTGAAATTTGAAATTCAATGGTTTAGTACTTAGGAGAACACATTTTGGGGTAGGAGAGACTGAAGCTTTACACCCATTGACTGCATGACTTTGGGAATTTACTTAACCTCCCAGTCCTCAGTTTACCACCTATAAAATAAGAACGATAGTAATATCAATGTTCAGGTCCGTTACACAGATTCAAGGAAATATTGAATGTAAAATGTTTAGCATAGAGCCTGATACATGGTAATATGTGGAAACAATTATTATATAACAATGACTGTAGTCTTTTTTGGGTAAAAAAAATGAATGCACATGAAATAATTACAGACAGCTAATAATCAGGTGACCTCATATGCCCAGAGCCATCATGAAGGAAAACCTTTTCCCTTGAAATATGCCTCATTTATTCTCATGAAGAAGGCACACTACATCTTTTGCTGTTTCTCCAGTTGGGGTGACTGGCTTGTTGCTACAACTTTCATGTGATTCCTTTAGGGAGGAATCTTTGGCTGAGGGACTGCAAGTATCTACTTTGGGACCCAACTGGCTAGAGTTGAATGTCTGTGCCCTCACTTACTAGCTATGAAGATAATAACAGTCCCTACCTCACATGACGATGAGGTGACATAGCCCATGTAAAGTGCTTAGCCGAAGTAAAGTACCTGGCACATAGTAAGTGCTTATTAAAAGTAACTGTTTTTAATGGTATAGGGGTTTTCAAAGCAAACCAATCATTCCCAGGGGGACATACACTTACTCAGCAAATGAATTCTGAGTTCCTACAATGTGTCTGGGGTGTTTCTTGTTTCCGTGAGCAGTGCAAAGAAAGACTATTCTTTTTCTTCTAAAACAAGAAAAGTCAAGAGATTATTATATGGCAAATATCAAATGAATAACATACAGTGAACACTAGAACCTTTGGATGGAGACAGACCAAGGAAGGTTTCCAGAGCAGGGACAAACACTTCTGAACAAGGGGGAGTGGTCTTGAAAAAGAAGAGCTGAATCAGAGTTAAGGTGAAGAGGACATACGCAAATTATGCATCCATGTAAAGAATGTATGACTAGAGGGTAGACTCATACAGTTACCTTCAGAAGTCACTGCATTCTGACACAGAGGTTGGCTCCATGCCACCAGAAAGGGATGCAGTTATCAAGACTATGGAAGGGTGCAGGTGCACACAATATATCAAGAAGACTGCTCTCAGTGGCAATGTCAGATCTGGAAGAGGAGCCCATAGAGAGCACACATATACTTTTTCCTTTTCCTTTTGTCCCCATGCTTTCCCTTATTTGTTTTTTAGGGAGAGGAAGGGGAAAGGGAATTGAAAGTGCAGAAACTATCTTGACACTGCAGCTGCCACAGATACCCTGCACCTGTCACCCCCATCTCCCTAGCCCCTTCCAATACAAAGGCATAACCTTGAACTTGATCACTGTACATTAAAGATGCTGATTCAGAAAGGATCAAGAGGACAGAAAGAACAGGGAACTGAAAGGGAGGAAAGAAGAAAAGGAGGGAAAGAGAGAAAGATGGTGAGAAGCCGAAAGAAGAGAAGTAAGAAAAGAACCATGGACAAATGTGCCATCTACTGCACTTTGGAGAAGTTACAAATGATGGGGTGGATTTAGGTGGGCTGGTTGGTACTACCACCATCTGGGTTTCTGCCGTTTTCTCCTCACCTTTCATACCTAGAAACACTGCCTGAGATCGCCTGGAAAGACACTCACAAATACACAGCCCTTTTAAAATTCATGAACTCGGTCACTCATTCATTCATTCACAAGTATTTCCTAAGGGCCTCCTATGTTCTAGGTACTGTGCAGAAACTGGGAATATAAAGAGCAAGGGTGGTTTCTACCCTTGTTTGATTCACCCATCAGGTACTTTTTGGACTGAATGCTGTAGCTTACACTGTGCTGGGTAATGCAGAAAATACAAAATAATTTTAAGACATATTCCATAGTCTCAGGAAGCTTACTGTCTGCTGAGGAAATAATAAAAATGTAGCTGAGTTAATTACCTCCACTGAATAACTCCAGTCCTCAGTGATTTTTCATTTGTCTGTACTCTCTTTTCTGTTCACTCATGGCAGACTTAGCACACACTACCTTGTATTGTTGTTTATCTGCTTATGCATATATGTATTTTATTCTACCCAAGGCCTGTATCAGTTAGTTTATGCTGTTTAACAAACTATTGCAAAACTCTTTGGCTTCAGATAGCAACCATTTATTTATTCCATGATTCTATGGGTGGCCTATTTGGACTGGGCTCAGCTGGGTGACTCTTCTGGTCTTGGATGCGTTCATTCAAGTGTCTACTGTCAGATGCTGCTCTGCTAGGCAGTTCTATTTCTACAGGTTAGATGGGTGTTGACCAGGACATGAAAGGTATCTTGGCAACATGGTCTTTAACCTTTTGGCAGGTAGGCCTGGGATTATTCACAGCACCACTTGGCAGAGTTCCCCGAGAACTAGTGGAAATGTGAAAATTTTCCTGAGGCCTGGGCTCTGAATAGGCACATTGACACCTTCTATTAGCCAAAGCAAGTCACAGGGCCAGTCCAAAATTAAAGGGCAGCAAAATAGACTCTACCTTTAAATGGGAATAGCTGCAAAGACACATTGCAAGGGGATGGTTACAGGAAGGGCTACTGAAGTCAGTACCCCTAAGGGGATAGCTTGCCCTTACTGATGCTATAGGAGTAAAAAGCCAGTCTTGGGAATCAGGGAAGGCCTCCCTAAGGAAGAACATTTTCAAAGTTGAGATTTGAAGGATAAATAGGGTTTAGCTAAGTGGAGAGCATTCCAGTCAGAGAGAACTGTCTGTGTAAACTCTGGACATTGGAAGGATCCTGGGATATTCCTGGAAGAGACATAATGAGTCAGGTGGGAGAAAGGCTGGGCTGAGGGAGGAGTGGGGAGAGGAGCTGCAGGGCTAGGCAGGCATCACAATTGAGGGCCTTGTAAAGCTTGATAAGGAATTTGGACATTATCCTGAGAGAAATGGGAAGTTATTAAAGAGTTTTAAGCAGGGGAGAGGAATGATGAGGCTTGTGTTTCTGAAAGATCCCTTGGACTGCAGTATGGAGAATGGATTAAGGGAGATGAAGAGGAAGCAGGAATAATAAAGTCCTATTTTAAATTTGCAAATACCTCTGGCAAGATTAGAGGGTTGTCAGCTACTTACATTTTAAGGGCAGGATGCAGCACAGAGATTCTCCCCCCTGACTCTGATCCGTAGGAGGAGGGAGTACCCAGCTTCCTAGCAATGTGTAACTCCCGCCCATATCTTATGCAGGAAGAAGAATAGAAAGTTCAAAGATGAAGTTTTTTTTTTTACCTTTCTATTAGCCGAACTAATCATTTGCCTTTAAGTAAGACATTTCATTTTGATTAAAGTAATAACCATGAATAAGTAAAAAGAAATTAATTTCCAGAAGGACATTCAAATCTAAAGGGTTTCATTTCCTGTCGGGACTGAGGTTAATCCAACTCTTACCTCTGCTGACATCTAATGGGAGTGACCATTTATTGAGCTCCCACTATGTCCACGGCAATTTACACAGTTTATCTTGCATGGTGTTTATGATGACCTCCTTAGGGAGATGCAATTACACCATCTTACATGTCCAAGGTGACACCTGGATGAGGGCAGAGCTGGAGTGTGAAGAAATTCCTCTGATTCTAACATCCATGGTAGCTCACCATCATTCCCTGAATCTTGCAAAGTGCCAGGCATGGGGTTAAGTCCTTGGTTTGCTTTATCTTGTTTCATCCTCCCAACAACCCTTTGAGATAGGGCTATTATCTTCTCCACTCTACAGATGAGGAAAATGAAATTCAGCATAGTCACCTGGCTTGTTCAAGGCCACAGAGCCAGGTTTAACATCAGAAGGTGTGTTTTTAACCTAACAGACTGCTTCCCTTGTTCTTCTAATATGTATACCATATGGTCATGGCAATGTTGGATTCTCTTAAATAAACATTCCCTTATCCTTCCTAATTGCCATGTAAACAAAGCTTTGCATGATTGATAGGGTGAGTCCCCCCACATCTCCCTCCTCATCTCCTACATCAGCTGTAAGCTCCTGGATGGCAGGGTCTGTGTCTTAGACCACCCTCCATCCTCTCCAGTACCTAGCTGTGCAGATGCAGCCCAGAATTGTACTCGATCTGGGCTGGTTCTCCCCAGGTGTGGTGCCATCTTTATTCACACATGTGGAAATGCTCACAAGCTGAGTTTTTTGAGTGAGTCCTACTAACAAGCTGGTCAGGCAGGCAGCATGACCCTCCAGCTGCATCTGCACAGGGATGGATCAATGCCAAGCCAGTCCCACCCCTTCCTCCCCCCAACACCGAGGTGTCTTGGGGAGCTGGGGGCTGCCCTTGGATGCCACTGTTCCTCCATGTCGTCAGTCACCAGCCTGAAAGAGGCCAGGCTCCAGCTCCTCAGGCAACAACATTGAGAGGAATAATGAGCTGCTTTGGGGAAGGCAAGAATTTTCTGATTGGAAGACATATGGGGCTGTCACAGTGACAGATGGACACCAAAGCCCCTTCCCTACTACACTGTCCCAATGACCTCTACTCTCACCCCCAGGTCTGTCTGTCCCTTGATGCTGATTGGGGATGGCTGGGTGGTCATAGAGTGAAGCAGGAGACCATGAAACCACTGAAAAAAGGGATAAACCATAATGTTCTGGAGGGATGTCATCTGAGCGTTAGCTTTATAACTCACATCAACAAGCCCCTTGGACCCACTTCATTTATCTGCATCATGAGAGAGTTAGACTTTGACATTCAGGAATGTAGTTTCCATCATCCATAAACTGTGGACAGTGAAAATACCTATAATTTTAGGCATGATGGAGAGAGTCCCAGCCTTGAAGTCAGAAGACTTGGGTGAAAACCAAGCTTTAGTTACTTGACCTCTCTGAGCCTCCGTTTAGTCATGTATGAAGAGAAATAATAAATGCATTTCTCACAGGATTCTTGTGAGCATAAAATGAGGCACACGTATATGAAGTGCTTAACACAATATCTGGTCGAGGATAGACGTTCTGTCAGCATTTATCGATTTGGTATTGAGTTTCAATGAGGCATTGCCGTTAAACTGAAAGACACCATGCAGAGTTGACTGTTAGCATCTGGTGCTAGTCTAAGGGTCATGTCAGTATTCATGCTGGTATTGGGAGTGTTATCTCTTAGGTATCTTTCAACCTTCAAAGACAAAGATCTCCAGATGGAAAGATAGGTTCTTAATAATCATCTGGCCTAACAGTCTGAAAGGTGGGGGGCTCTGTATCCCCAGCTCTGCTCTGTGTCTCCAACACTGTGCAGGAGACTGTGGATCTCTGTTCTGCCCAAGGCAGAAAGTGACTGACAAAGCGGCTGACAGGGACACTGGGAAAAACAGGGAAAGGAGGCAAGAATAATGCATCACAGGATTTAGGGGGCAGAGAGAGGCAGGTCTGTTCTGCCGGTGCTAAGGAAGCTGTTGCCTCCAAAAATGGATCTGCGCAGTTGGATAACCCCAAGTCGAGGGTGAAGTCAGAGGGGCCAGAGCACAGCTGGGGTGAGCAGTGGTGGAGGTGAGAGCAAGCTCAGTGAGAGAAAAGGTAGAGGAGAAAAGGAAGGAAGACATAGCAGACGTTGAAGTGAAGAAGAAGGAGGAAGACCATCTTGTCTTTCCCTTCTTAAAACCCTAACCCTGGGCTTCCCTGGTGGCACAGTTGTTGAGAGTCCGCCTGCTGATGCAGGGGACACGGGTTCGTGCCCCGGTCCGGGAAGATCCCACATGCCGCAGAGCGGCTGGGCCCGTGAGCCATGGCCACTGAGCCTGCGCGTCCGGAGCCTGTGCTCCGCAGCGGGAGAGGCCACGACAGTGAGAGGCCCATGTACCACAAGAAGGAGAAAAGGAAGGAAGACATAGCAGACGTTGAAGTGAAGAAGAAGGAGGAAGACCATCTTGTCTTTCCCTTCTTAAAACCCTAACCCTGGGCTTCCCTGGTGGCACAGTTGTTGAGAGTCCGCCTGCTGATGCAGGGGACACGGGTTCGTGCCCTGGTCCGGGAAGATCCCACATGCCGCAGAGCGGCTGGGCCCGTGAGCCATGGCCACTGAGCCTGCGCGTCCGGAGCCTGTGCTCCGCAGCGGGAGAGGCCACGACAGTGAGAGGCCCATGTACCACACAAAAAAAAAAAAAAACCTAACCCCAACCTTCCAAGAACCCCTGGCCTGTATGGGCAAGTCCTATCCCCTCAGTCCAGGCATCAGCCCTGGAGAGTAGGTGGGACCAGCTCTTGCCCTGTCTCCACACATCTGTGCTCCAGCCACACTGGCCGGCCACCAACAAGTCACCAGGTGTTGCATCTCCACATCTTTGCCCTTGGGGTTTCCTCTGAGTGGAAGGCCTTTCAGCTCTTTCTTGTTTTAGAAAACCACCAGGCATCCTTCAAGTATCACTTCCTCTCGGAAGCTTTTCTTGAGTCCCTGAGGCAGAGTTAGTCTTTCCCTCCACTGGACAGCTGTACCTCCCTCCCTCAATGGCACTCTTTCAGGACTATTTGTTTCCTTTCCTGCCTTCCACTCTATAGGGAGCTCCTCGAAGGTGGGATGTACTTCCTGTTCATCTTTGTATGTTGGTGCTTGAGTTGTGGGCCTGGAACACATTCATGGAATGTTCATGTAATGACAGGAGGTGGAAGGGAAAGAAGGTGAGGAGAAAGGGTGAAGACAAGAGGGAAAAGGAGCTCAAGGAGAGGAACGGGAAGAGGGCAAGAGAGAAGAGAGGTGAGGGAAGAAGAGCCTGCCATTGGAGAGCAGAGGGGGAAGGGGAAGGAAGGAAGGAAGGAAGGAAGGAAGGAAACCACAAAGGTGAAGTAGAAAAGAAAGTGAAGAGGATAAAGGGGAAGAAGAGTAGATAAAGAAGCAGGGCTGGTGGTTGAAAGGGGACAGAGGAAAATGCATTCCAGAGAATCTCTGAGAATTTCTCAGCAACCAGTACCTGGTCCCTGGGGCCCACTTTTTCCCATTCCTGCATCCTCACAAGACATTGGGGTTAGGTCCTCGCTGAGCCCAGCCACATCGGGAGCATCTTTGACCTGGGATGACTGTTCAGAGGAAGTGTGGCTTCTTTACCACTCAAAAACAGGTGGGTCCTGTTGTGGGTTGATTTGTGTAGACACTTGTCACTTATAACATAAAGGAGGGTCCTGCTCCTTCCTACCTGTCATCACCTGCTCCAGCTAGCTCTCTTTGGATAGACCCCACTTGACAACTATTGGCTGGAGACTTTGTGGGGCAACTCAACCCCACCTAGATTTAACCGGACTCAGCTGGTCTTTCTCTCTTCCCTGGGTTGTATTCCACCGACTCCCAAAGTACCTCCTCTCACCCAATTTCAAGCAGACAAGCAGCTGTACTGACTGTCAGTCCAGGCACACAGGCCTCCAGGTAGGGTCATGGGTACATTGCGATGGGAATTATCCAGCAAGTGCTCTGGAGCTGTTCCCTAATGAGGGCTGAGACATCTTCCCCACACCATACTCGCCCTGTGCTGAGCAATCAGAGACTGGCTTCTCTGAGTGCAGGTATTACATGAATCAACATCACTTGTGGTCAAAGTAAATATCATTAGGGAAGGAAGAGCCTGGAGGCCTCCCTGCACCTTTATCTCAGCTTCCCAAGGGAGGCTGTTGGAGGCTAGACTAAAATAAGTGGTTCTTCAATTAATTCCAAGACCCACTTAATTTGCACGATTCAGCCCCAGTCCCTTGCATCTTCCCTCTGACGCCCTTTCCCTTGCCAGCCTTCACCTTCACATGCAAAACCACCAGACTCCAGTGTTCCTTGTTCTTTTCTAATCTTTTATGATGGAGGGGCAGTATACACTTATTTGGAGAGGAGTGTGAAGCATTGCTTTTAAGGTATTTTCCTTAACCACGCACAGTCCAGAAGTGTCCAGTGGGAGGGAGAGGTGAATAACGTGTGTGCAGAGAAGGCAGGGAAACTTAGAGTTCTGCAGAGCTCCCTGTCTTTCTGGAAGACAAATAGAGGCAACTTTTTTTTTCCTTTCTAGCAGGGGCAATGGGATCTGTTGGTGGGGGTTATGGAGAATTTAAATCCACAGGGCTCATTTTAGCCTAGAGCCAAAACCTTCACCATCTACCCTAGCCTTTCCTTCATCAGAAGTATAATGTTTCAGCTTTCTTGTTTCTGCTTCTAAGCACTGAAATGGCCAATAGGTGAGTGTGAACAGAGGAGAAGAAACAAAAACAAGTCTTGAATAACCCCTAATCCAAAGAAAATCATGATTCCTAATGAAAATTGGGAGTTAACCAATATACTGTTTTTCTTTTTTGTTTCAGTAGGCTTGTAGCGTGAACCTAGTCGATTGGCCCTTTCCCTTCATTCTCTTTCTTAGAGAATAACCTTGTCAATTAGAGTGTTGGCTTGCCGGAGATGCCAAGATTCTCCTTGAATCTGCCCTCATTCTTAACTCTTTCTTGGAGACAGTCCCCAGATACTACACCCCTTTGCCCATTCATTCACTTATTGATTATTTGCTGAGTAGTTGGGAGCAACAGAAGACCTAGAAAAGAGCCGTAGTGTTCCTGTCTTTCTGAAAGCATGGAGTACAGGGAGGTGAGGGGCACAAAATGAGGCTGAGAAGCCAGTGGACTCAAATAATGAAGGCTCTTACAGGGCTGGCTAAGGAGTTTAGACTTGTTTTATGGACAATGAGGCATTTCAGAAGATGTTGAAGCACAGGGATGGCACAATCAGTTTGCTTAATAGGACATCACTCTGAGCTCAGTATGGAAGGTGGCCTGGAAGGGGTTGGCAAGACAGGAAGCAGGAAGACCAGTCAAGAGGAGGTTGGAATAGTGCAAATAGAGAGAAGGAGAGCCTGCCGAGGGCAGAGGGGATACAGAGGGAGGGAGCAAGTCATGGGCATTTGACACACACATGACTTAAGAGACTTGGTCAAGCAAACAAAAGACCAACAAAACAATATACTACCCCGCCCCCAAAGCTGTATTTTATTCAGCTATTATTAATAACTGATTTGATGTTATCCATTCCATTTGACAACCCCCATCTCCTGCAGTTGTCTGGTCCTGGTAGCAATTTCATTGGAGCATAGGAGGCACATTATAAATACATTTTATATTACACATTGCATTTTAAGCAAATTTGAGACATCTCTGATTAAGCGCCATCCCAATGATAGCCTTGTTCATACAGAGAATTGTGTGCTGATTTTTATTTTATTTTATTTTTTTCCAGCTTTTTTCTCTCCCCCTTGCAAAGCTGCAATCTTGCATACACATGTCAGTGGATAAAAACCCTTGAAAATAACTCTTCAGAAGAAATCTAATTTACTTTTTAATCTGGTTCAGAAATATGCCAGAAAAATTTCTACCAACAAGCACTGCCATTTATTACCACTTATCACACACCCAAGCTGTGCTTGCGTTCCTGATGGGGCTAATGTAACAGGGAAGGAATCTTCTGATACATTATTTATTTGACACAATCCCACCAGATAAGATCCATGCGCAGGAGAGGACAAAGTCTGACCTTATCCTCTGTCTAAGGGGAAGTAAGGGGTGGGTATACCTTTTTGCTTGTTCGAGGAACCCTCTTCTCTCTATGCCCTTGGGAAAGTTCAGCTTCCCTTAGAGCTCTGAGACTATCACTCCTGAGAGACCCTGCTTTGACTTTGCTTTCTTCCCCTGAGATCCACACTACCCACTCACACTTTTGCTTGTGTTCGACCTTGAGATGATTTTCAAAGGTTTCATGCCTGTTCTGATCTGCTTCTTAGGGACAGAGACCAGAGTGGCATTTAGCATAGGCCTATCCAAGCTCAATTTGGGGTGGCTCCATGTTGGGGAAAGAATATTGGTATAGGCCAGCTGGTGGCCTTGGGCTGGTGGCCTTGGGTCTTCATCTGTAAAATGAGGAGGGGTATCTCTATAACCCTGTCAAGCTTTCATGATCCATGAAAGCTGTGAAGCTTTGGGAAGAACAGAGGACTTGGGTCAGAAGGCCTGGAGCTGGAGTTCTGGCTTTGCTGCTTCCTGGCTGGATGATCTTTGGCAAGTTGACATCGCTGAACCCCTATTTCTTGATTTGTCCACTGGGGTAACAGCTCATAGAGTCGTTACGATGATGATGAATGTGAAAGATTTGCAAACAGCCAAGAAATGTAAGTGTAGAATTATCATGAACCAATTCATTAATTAGTGAAAACACGTTATGAGATATTTGCAGAAGTCACTCAGAAGGAAAACCTAGAGAGAAGGCAGGCTGGGAGTAGCCAGTGGGGCTTCCTGTATGTCTTTCTCCAACCTCAGGTGATAGATACCCCAGACTAGCTTTAGTCAAAATAATACCCCTGTACTCTGCTGTTCAGTGTGTTTTGGCTTACAGTCCCTGACAGATATTCCCAGAGTTCTCTAGAGCTCCCAGGTTCTGCAGAACTGGGATTTCGTCTCCACCTCACCCTGTTCACGTTTCCTAAAATGATAAAGGTGAAGGATCTTTGAACACTGGACAGAATTGGGTTGAAATCTTGGCTGTGCACACACTGAAATCTACGGGAATTTACTTAACTTTTCTGAGCTTTAACCTTAACCCTAGCCCTAACCTTAACCCCTCATCTATAAAATGAGGAAACTAGCACTAACTTCATGGGGTTGTTGTGAGAGGTCACCCTCACACTCTTGGTGCTTAAGACAATGTCTGCCATGTTGGAAGAATTGAATCAGTTCTTGTCAAATGGATGGATGGATAAATGAATGAATGGATGAATGCAATACACAGTGGTCAGGGTCGTGAACAGAAGAAAATATACATAATATTCTTGACCTAGAAAGATAGTCTTGAATCCTAAATCAATTTTAGAAACTTTATCTCCTCCCAAATCTGCCTCCTACTTCTTCCAAGCATATCCCCACTCCAGCTCCCCTTTCCCATCCTCTTGACTTCCAAAATGTTCCACCTCCCCCACCCTCACTCTCCAAGTTTTTCTCTTCTCAGCCAATGGGTTGGCAGTGAGGTCTGACCACAAAACTTTCTCCTTGTCTCCCTGCTTTTTGTGATCCCTTCTCAGAGCTATGCCTCCTGTGGGAAGAGTAAATATAGAAAAATGACAACATGTACATTAATGCTCGTTAGAATGTCATCATTATACTCCACAAAATGTCTGCTGAGAGGGTCCCTAAAGGACACTTAGAAATGAAGCAGCTGCTCCAGATTTGTTCCAGCTCACATCTCGAAGAAATGACATTGAGATAAATGCAGTAATCTCTGGCTGGAGGGAGGGAAGAGGGGAGGGCTTCTTTGGAGAAGGAGGAGATGGCTAAGAGAGAACTTACACTTTCCCCATGTGCTCAGGACAATGAGTGCAGTGGACAGACAGCTTGAGAAAATCGGAGAGTGGGTCAGGCTCCAGAACTGGGTCCAGCGTATGCAAACCCAGAGGCTCGCAGTCTGGGTAGGGAGACGGTAGGCTAAGGAGCTCAGACCTCAATCTTAGATCAGTCTCTGAAAGAATCACCTGCTCTTCATCAGTGGTGAGACACAAGCTATGCTAGGAATGAGGAACACATTATTCTACTTACTTTTCTACCAGTAGTAACTGGACAAGAGTTGTTGAGAGAAGAGGAGGCAATGTGATACCCAAGTTTTGAATCTATTGACCACTGGTACCAACTAATCTCCCTCTCTGCTCTGCTCATCCACTCAAGACATACCCACGTGCCCTACGTATACTCTTGTCCCCAACTAGTCAGTAGCTGATCCAGCATCAGAGTTCCCTTTATCCCACTGTCCTGAAAAAGCAGGTGACAAGGTTTGTAAAACCTTGCAGAGATCATGTTTTAATTTCATTTTTAGTTTTGTCATATAGAAAGAGTATTTTGAGCCATAGCTGTAAAATCACTATTCTAAGCTCAATTAATTCATACCAACTATGGTTTGTATAGCACTTTATGTTTACACAGTCTTTCCCATGTACGCATTACTACATCAGATTCTCATTACTATCCCATGAAACAATCAGGACAGGTGTTATTATCCCCATTTTACAGATTAGGAAACCAAGGAACAGACCTTTCAACTATATATATGTACACACACAAATATATACTTGGGATGTTAACATTCCTTGTAGAAGATGCTTTCAAAAAGAAACCCACACAAATAGATGTCAACACACAGAGAGCACAAGATCCAAGGCTCCTGCAAACTCAGTAAACCCTAATGTGTTCAACTGCCTGTAAATAACCCTGTCAGAGACTTTTAACTGCTCAGGATTAGAACTCTCCTTGCTTGATTGAAGTATAGCAGCCCCACTGAACAAGAAAGAATGAGGTGAGCTCAGCCCCCTCTGCAGCTTGTCATTCTCAAGTCAGTTTACCAGCTTAATTCATCAGCCAAGGAAGCGATCATGGTCATGAGAAAGCATATAGGAACCACCTTTCAGAAAATAGGTATCTCAGCCCTGGTCTGCCACTCCCAGCACTGTAGCCAGTCTGCAGTCTCTCTGAGCCTCAATATCCTCAACTGTGAAATGGGAGTGTAAGTCCTTCCATATACCAGGCTGCTCTGACCACTGGTTGTTATTCAGACCCTCATAGCCTCTATGTTAAGTGACAGCCTTTACAACCTCACAGCATTTACCACTGCTTCATGGATAAATTCAAAAATAACATCCTTGGCCTGATCATATTTCCTGCAGTTCTTTCCCCAGCTCTTCAAATCTGGGTCCAAGAGTGAACATGCACATACACACACTTGCAAACATGCATGCACGCACACACACACACATACACACACACACCCTGCCTATCACCCCATCCCTCCTCTTTCCCCAGGACTCAGAAGGTTGGACTTAAATTAATTATCTTTAGACCCTGCTGCCTTTTCCTATTATGGTCAAGCACTGATTGGTTTGATGGTTCCTTTAAAACTCTCCTTGTCATAATTTATAGAGTGTCCCTATGTACCAGGGAAGATGCAAAATTGTATTCTGGTCTCTGTCCTGGAAATCTTATGGTCTCATGAGCAGGCCAAAGCCTCTAACTTCCTTAAGCCTCGGCCTTCTCCTCTATAAAGTGGGGATAGTGGTAATGCTTTCAGTGTTGTTGTGAGGATGAAATGAGATAAGGACTGTAAAGCCCTTGGAACAATGCCTACACATAGTAAACTCTCATTATTCTTGTTACTAACTGCAATGGGTATCATGGAGGAGGAATTCTACCAAAGCTATGGATAAGCTGTGCTATGGGAGATCTGAAAAGGATGCAGCTATAGCTGTGTTCAGTGGTCTTTAACTAAAGAATATTGGTGGAAGAAAGAAGCAATACACATGATTTTATGTCAGTGGAGAAGATGCTCTTATACTTTTACTGGATTTATCCAGGAGGTGAGGAGGAATCTACTTTGAGCCACAATCATCAAATCATATACAACACTAGTTCCTGTAAGTGGAGAGAGGGGTGACGTGGTGTCTCCTTTCACAGATCAGTCCAACTGGGGAGGCTGCATAAGGGTAGAGGAAGAGGGAAGGACACCTAGGTGGAGTGAACTGCACAGGCAAAGACATGTCTGTGGGAAAGAGCATGGTCTTTCTGCCTGGTCCTCTGCAGGGGGCAGAGCTCATGGTATGTAGAGCAGGAAGTGAAGTTGGAAAAGTAGACTTGTGGACAGGAGATTTCTCAAAGTTCTGTTTGTGGTTATCGGAAGATGAGGAAAGGTAGATAAGAGTCAAATTTTAATTGGAGTAAGCACTTTGATAACTATAGTCCTCAGACCAGAAATTATTTAATTTCTTGTATTATTAAAATTGATTTTCACTAACCACTTAGGCCCCTGAACCTAAAGTGTGTGTGAACAAGTCATTGATAAGTAAGCTCCAATTTTGAACTAGTCATCTTACAGGAAATGAACTCTGAGAATCAGGTCTCAAGTTGACCTAGGGAGAAATGGAAAACATGAGAAAACTGAACCTGGTCACAGTCTGGGGCTGCTCCAAAACCCATCCCACATGTTCACATGATGCCTAAGCACCACCATCTCTTCTCCACTTCTCCCTTGACAGTCATATGTGTTGCAGCCACATCTGTGCCAGGAAAGGGCACCCAGCTAAACTATCTTGCCTTGAGACCAAGAATAGGAGATAGGGGAGATGGGCAGCTCTACCCCAGTGTCCTCCTTTGATCAATGTACCTTATTAAGTAAGTTTATTTGCAGAGCTTAGTGATGAATATCTACTTCCGAGTAAGTAAGGAACTGTTGTCTCAACCCCATTTTTCTCTAGCTCCCCACGCTGGCCATCTGGAGTAGTGCAGGATGGATCATAGAGGGTCCTGAATGTTGGCTGAGCAGCTTGGACAAAGTTAAATAAACTGAGAGCCAGTTTACAGAATGGCATGCAGAAGGTGGAAGTGGTGGAGGTAGATGTCAGGAGGACAGGGGTTCTTCTTTGCAGCAAAAGGTTTTTTGAGCCAGAACTAAGGGTCACAGGTATAAATGGACTTTACATAGACAGGCAGCAACAAATGGAGGCTTTAGGTGAGTAACAAAGAAGCAGTTCTGCATTATAAGCCAGACTTTTAAGTCCTCCTCAGAGAGAAAGAAACGTTGATAAGAGACCCTTCTTTTAACTCCGTGGGTTAGATAGAGCTGGCTCCTAATTCAGCCAATGTGTATTGAATACCACCATGTGCAGTGTGCAAAGACAAATAAGACATGGCATTTCCTACACAATCCAGCAGGGGAGGTGGATGTGTATACAACAACCAATCACCCATTGGGAAGAGTACTATCAAAGGTATGTACAAAGGACACATAATTCTGCCTGAGACAACTAGGAAAAGGAAATGGTATTTAAGTTAATCCTTGAAGAATTAGTAATTAATAGGCATTTGTAAAATGGAGAAGGGTCTGTGGACCCACTGTGTCTCCTTTCCATCAACATATGCATGTGTTCACAGTTCTCTTGTTGGGGAAGTTATATTTGGGATAAAAATGCAGTGCTTTCTCTTTTGAGGATTTAAGCCTCTCCTGCCATGTATCTGTAAGGCAAATGACCTGGACAGTGACTGAAATTTCTGGAGGGAAAGAGCCATGTCTTACTTTTTCTGATTAAGTGTGGCTTCCTGAGTGACAGGGGGAGTTCTCACTCATTTTTCTCAGAGTTCCATATTATCATATGTCTTTTCTACCCTTGGAAGGAAGTTGTTGTTTGAATTGATCCCTCTCTGGAAGCCCCCAAATCGATGCTTTTCTTTCTTTCTCTCTCTGGTCTTAGCATCAGGAACCATGGACAAAGTTTCTCCAACCTCCTTTGTGGCCTAGAGCTAATGCTTCTCAATCATACTTTTGTTCACTCAACACATATTTATTGAACACCAACCATATGCCTGGTCTGGGAGCTAGGAAGATAACAGTGAAAAAACCAAAATAAGTCCTTGCCCTTATGGAATTTACAGTCCAGTGGGAGAGTTAGACAGTAAATAATTAAGCAAATAAAGATATTAATATATTGTCAGGCAGTTGTAGATTCTTAGGAAGAAAACAGTATAATAAGAGGGTATTCAGAATGCTGGGCAGGGGGTTGTGAGGTCAGGGATACCTCTCTGAGGAGCTGATATTAGAGCAGAGAAGAGAATGGAACAATGGGGCAGGGAATGTGAATGCCTGGTGAAAAGTATTATAAGCCACCAAGATGGAAAGCGGGACTATCCTCGGGATCCCTGATGAACAGAAAGGAAGACAGTGTGGCTGCAGTGGAGTAAGCAAGGGAAAGAGTGGTCATTAATGAGGTCACTGGGACAAGATCATTTAGGTCTTTTAGACTGTGTAAGGACTTTGGATTTTGTGCTAATTGAGGGGAGATGCTTTTGGAGATCTTTGAGCAGTGGAGGAACATGCCGTAATGGATGTCTTCATACTGTCAGGCTAGCTGCTTTTTTCAGAATAGATGGAAGAGAAACAAAAGAGGAGATTGGTTAGGAGGCTGGTGTAGTAGGTTGAGCATGAGATGGTGGTGACCTGGACTTGAGAGTTGGTATAGAAGGTGGTGACAAGTGGACACAGAACATGGCTTGGTGGAAGAGTCAACGAGACTTATTTAAAGGATTGCATGTAAAGAATGGGAGAAAGATAAAAATCAAAGAACACAACATGGATTTTAGCCAAAGCAACTGAGTGAATGGTGGGGACACTTACTGAGATCCGAGAACTGAGGGGGGAAACAGATTTTGGGGTGGAGTTGGTAAAAGCAGAGTTTGATTTGGAAAATTCCTATTAGACATTCCAGAGGTAATATTGAGTGGGTCAAGGGGTTGTGGTCTAATGACTTCAAAAAGTTGGGTGATTTTAGGGGGCAATAAGAACAACTCTGGATACAGCACTGAGTACCAAGGAGATCACATACCCCAGCTCCAAGAGGGTAGGGTTGAATGGGAGCAAAAAGAGCCACCATTGAGTGGGTTTCATGGGGAGACAAAACCCTCAGGGAAGAGTTAGTTTCAGTTAGAGCAAGAAGGTGATGGAGCTGCTCAGACATGAGATTGAGGATTCAGGGCATTTTATCAAAGATGGGGCACATTTCCATAATGCTCCATGGAAGGTTTTGGAATTTGGGCATCAATGTAAGTGATGAGGTGAGAGGAAATCTGTGAGCCCCACAGGATCATGGATAAGGAAGATGCTTTAAGGCAGTTTGTTTCTTTACAATCCCTGGGACAGTGACGGCGGAACAACATAAGGAAAAAGCCCCTGAATGAGGACTCCAAACTATCTCAAGTATCCACTTCTTCCAGGACACAAATCCTGAGCTTCTCAAGGTCATGCCAGCACTGACTTGATATGAAAAATTCTGCTATTAAGGGCTATATGCTGTTCTCACTAATCTGTTTTCCTGAATGCCCCAAGGTGGATGGTCTCTCATTCCCAGGTTAGGGAAGGGAGTGTGGTCATCTCAAGTTCTACCCCAGGTCTTGAGGACAAAGGTTGAAAAAGAAAGCCACAAATCTAGAAGAGGTTACAAAAGAATTACAAGCCATAGGCACTTGCAAAGAAAACTACCAATTCTGGGCACTGAAAGATGGAACCCAACAAGGGTCAAATTGACAGTCAGTTTGCAGGGGTTTAGAGAAACAGGAAGTGCACTGAACATCCAGGGTGGCCGGGAAAGGCTCATGGAGAAGGTGGGTCTCAAGGGGGTCCCCAAGAATGAGAAGCATTTACTCGATCACCTTGGGCAATGGACAGGGAGGTCTCCTGGGTGGATTTGCATCTATCAATTCAGTAGTGTGCCTCTGGCTGAGAAAGAACCATTTGCTCCTTATCGCTATCCTTAATAATTCTAAATCAGGGGGTGATGGAAAATCAACTCAAAGCTCATTTCAGAAGGATTTGGAAAGGGGGAGGCAGAAGGAAAACACATCAGAAAACAAATTCATCTTCTCGGCACAAAGACAAAGGACAGGGGCTTGGTCCAGAGCTACAGAGGCTGATCTTTTCAAGGCTGAGCCAGTTTTTCAAGACATTCAAGTCAAGGCGTGATAAAAATCCCACTATTCACGGTTATATTAATGGCTTCTCCACTATATGCAGATAGGTAAAATCATCATATCTTTATTTGCATTTCTTTTTCTGTTGCCTCCAGCTCACTGAATTTCTCCCTTATCTGCCAAGAAATGTCTACTTTTAAGGTATTCTTTCATTTCCTCATGCCATTGGCTGTCAAATGACTTAATAACTTGCCCATTATGGAAGTCAAATATGGTTTATTAAAAATGCATGTATCACTCAATAAGATGCCCTTTGGCAGTCTTCAGACCTTGACGACTCTGTCTCAAAGCTTGGGAACACAGAATGGTCTTGGCCGGCCAGCTGCACTACCTTGCTTTGTAACATGCTCACTGCCCAGATTATGCTGAAGAAGCAGAGAGCAGGAAGGTGGTAACCGTCCAAGGAGGAGGTGGAATTGGAACCACTTGACGGACTTGAGGAAGTGGGACCTAGGCCTGAAACCCCCAAGTACCTGAGGACTTCCAAGTCATCTGGCCAGGTCTCAGGGAAGGAATATGGGAACGAGGATGGAGCTGGTACCCTGGGGTAGGTGGAGGGAGGGAGGGAGGCATCTCAGGAGGGAATGGCATCAAGGCAGGAGTGGGCTGTATCAATTCAGTGCACTGGGATGATGAATCATGCCTGGGTTGGTTCACATAGCAAGGCTACATCGCTATTTACAGGAGCTAATGAGGCATCTGCAGTCACACGTTCAGAGTCTGAATGTTGTGGCAGAGGAGGAAGAAAGGAGCCTGAGCTAAAAACACAAAGGGAACTGGAGATCACCTTTTCCATCATCTGCCATGGGGCCAGAAAACACCCAAACCACTCCATCAGGATATGTTGACCCTTCTCCCAAACTATCTCAAAGAAGCCCCTCGACCTCCTGGGCTGATGTACTCCAGCAGCTCATGGATCTCCTAGTCAGAGCCCCATGGCTTCAACTAATCCTTCATTCTTTGTTTTTCTGTACATAGTAGAGATGAGAAACATCTGTGCTGCCTCACCCATACCCCATCCCTTCAACTACTTACAGACACTACCCTGTCTCACCTTAGTCTCCTCTCCTAGACTCTAATTAATCCCCACATCTTCCACAATGGTGTCTCTCATTGGTATCCTCTAGATGGTCGTTTTTGACTTTCCACATCTTGTTATTAAGTGGTATAACATGTTCTACTCTGTCTGCCCATGTATGTAGAGAGGGTGGAGACTCCTAGTCGCTCTGCCTAAGAGAATGCAGATGCCACACCCAAGCAGACACTTGATGCCTCAGGAAGACCCAGAAGAGAGCCTGAGTGCCCACGGTAGGAAAGTATGGTTACTCAGCAGGGAGAGGGTCTGGGGTGCCTCTGGGGGAAAGAGGAAGCCGGGCTGTGGGAGTGGATAAGGGGACAATAGGGAGAGCATAAGAAAAAAATAATGAGAAAGAAAAAGGAAAGTGAGGGAACAGAGGGAGGGAGCTGGGTCGTGAGACAGGACAAAGAGAAGGAGAGGAAAAAGCACTTGGGAGAAGGAGAGGTGCCAAGGAGAAGCCAGAGCAAGGTCAAAAGCCAGAGAGGGAGAGAGAGATGGGGGACTAGAGAGAAAACTAGGAGGAGAAGGACAAGAAGAGTAAACCTTCAAAAAGGTGCACAAATCAATGTCTGGGATGAGGGAGGGGGGACGGTTTAGCCTGGTCTGCCCAGAGACACATGGTGAGCCTCTGTTGAGACCATTGACAGGGGAACCACCTGAAGCCAAGCAGCTTGGAAGAGCAATGACCCCTGTCCTCTGCCTGGAACTCCCTCATTACCTGGGATGGGGAGGTAGCCAGGTGCTGACATGGTGCGACTCGGGCTTGGAGGTTTCATGAGCAGCTCCTGTAAGAAACCCCATGAGATGGAGGAAATGAGGATGCAGTGAAAGGGAACAGAGAGGAACAAAGGCAAGTGCTGAGAGAGAGGAGAAAGAGAGAGAGAGAGAGAAATAGTACCAAGCCAAGACAGAAAAGAGCAGAACAGAGAGAGATGGCAGAGAGGTTGATAAGGAAGGGAAAGCGACAATACTGATTGGGAGGCTGGGAGAGAAACTGAGAGAGATGTGTGCAGTTGAGAGGACAGTGAGAGAAAAGGAGGTTGAGGGAGAGGAAAGACAAAAGAGCCAGGGCAAGAAGATAGACAGCGTGGAATTGGAGCAGCAGAAAATGGAATGGGTCCTAATTTTGAACCTTTGCCAACATCTGAACTTGCTATTCTGCTATCAATTTTTCATCCGTCACTAAGACAAGCTGAAAGAGCTAAGCTTCAGGTTTTGTTGATTATAGAATGTTCCATTCTGATCTGTACCAAGGGTAACTTCTCTGGATTTCTAAATGAACCCCATGCAGTTAGAGAAAGAGAGTGAGGGAAGGGGGTTGGGGGCAGGGAAGATGCCTTACTGTACCACTAAGGATGGAAAATAGAGTCATTTAGTAATGCCCCGCAGGGCTGAAGGAGGCACTTCCTTACATATTAGTGTCACTTCTTGGAGACAGGAAGCTCCGTGCCACATTAGGGCATCTGTTGCCCTGGGGGTTCCGGGGCTGGCCTGGCTGCCTACAAATCTCTCCTCTACCTCCTTTGTTTCTGCCAAATGCAGAGTCGGAGACCTGGCTTTACCAGGACCTCACACAGATGATCCCTGCCCATGCAAACAAAACAACAACTTTCAGTCTCCCTGAGAGAAGCCAGGTTGAGCTGAGTGCGGGGAGGGGGGCAGGGCTCCTGGGTCCCTAATCGCCAGCTTCCACAGGAACACCCCCCCCCCAGTGCCTGTAGCCCTTCAATCTGCAGCGCCCACTGTAGGACCCACTGGGGTGGCAGTGCTCAGAGAAGAGGGACAGAGCGAGGATGAGGAGGGAGTGGCATGCTCCACTGCACCTCTCCCCAGAATGCAATGTGACACAAGACATCAGGAGATGGCAGTGAAAGTTCAAGGGAAAAACACAGTTATTTATGGCTTGGGCATCTGTTGTCAGATCAGAAACAGAGACCTAATCTCAGGCAAATCCTTGCCTGTACCAGAGCAGATGGGGAGGTGTGTGCAATGCTCAATCCTGTTCAACTCTCAGTTGATTATTATTCCAGATCCCATCTCTAAAGCAGACGTTTTTCCTGGCCACGATGCCAGCAGCCCCGGGTGGGTGGACGGGGGATGAGAGTGTCCTTCTCTTGGATGGGTGGTTATTTCCATTATGTGAATTGGAACCTCCTGTGTGAGAAGAGAAGGTTAAGGCAAAATCCAAAAAGGAGACAGCGACAAAGGGAGCAAAAGGAAAATTCCAGCCCAGGAAAACCACAGGCTGAATGGAAATGGAGTTGGCCTGGGAACTCCTAGATTAAGGCTCTAATCTTCTTTGCCCTACTTTGCAGAGTGACCTTGATTGAGCAAGTCATTTTACCTGTTTGGGTGTCCATTTCTGCCAAATGCTTGAGATTTTGTAATTGTGTATTCCCAAGGATACACAAAGATGTCTGCTCAGCCCGGGTATGATGGAAAGAACACCAAATCTGGAATCAAGAAATCAGGGTTCAAGTCCTCATTTGCTAAGGACCAGTTGAGTCATCTAAAGCAAAACACCATTCCCTGCTGACTCTCAGTGAAGAGATGAAGGTGAGTTTATCAGGCCCTTTCCCACTCTAGAAATCCCACAGTTCCATGAGAGGGAAACCTGGAAGTTATCAGAAGGCAAAAAAGTGAATAAAGTCTGAGGAATTCAGATGCAACTTCTGACCCATAGTAAGTACTCAATCTACTTTGGTTGAACAAACAAATACAGCCTCTAATGGTGATTCCTGAGTCTCTGGCTTGTTGAGCTCAGCCCCATCATACAGCACAGACTCCCAGCCCCCAGTGGAACAGGTAGACATCTACCCTACCCCACACCACTCTCGAAACAACCCACCTATCTCCCAAGACCTCTCATGTTGCCGTACACCTGTCTCCAAGAGCACTTCTGTCAGGGAGGGCAGAGGGAGGAGGAGGAAGGGCAGGGTGGGGATGGGGCACAGTCTGGTGAAAGGAGGCTGCCAGACAAGTTTTGGTGGGCCTCTATTTGCGTCTCCGTGCCCATACTGATTAAGCTGCTTTATAAGATGTTGCCGTTATCCCAGGAGACACCTTATTTTTCCCACTTGAGATGCATCTTCTCAATTGAAAATATGTATCAACAAGCTCTGTATGTTTCATTGAAAAGCAGAATTAAATTTCCCAACCTGCCTAGATCCATTTACACTCCCGTCGGTGTGATTCAGAAAGCAGAGCCTCAGCAGGCCCTCAGCCAATGTCAAGGGGTTTAGCGTCGCCCCTCCCCCACCCCCAGGAGAGCGGACAAATAGACTTTTTCCTTGATCAGACTGCAGGTACACTCGGGGGTAAACCCTGGCCCAGGCGGGCTACGCTGCATAGTGAAAGCGGGATAGTCTGATCTCGTAATAATGGTAAATAAAGACCTGAAGCGGAGCTTCAGGTAGACAGATGTTTTGATTGACTAGACACAGGTATCTCTGTCTCCAGTGCCTGAGAGATGGTGGGTGATGCAAGAATTGCATTTCAGCTCCACTCCCAGGGGCTGTCAGCTGCGGAGGCTCATCTGTGCAGTTTGCATTCCTCTCACTACCAGGGCAAACTGAAGGACTTCAGGCTGCCAGGGAGAACATGTTAATTTACATTTGCAAATGACCAAGCAAGACCTCAATTTCCCCAAGCTTCATCCCTTCCCTGGGGTATCTGGACGGAAGGGAGGAGAACATGTGTTTGGTTGCCCCTAAATAAATCCTGGCTGGGAAGTCTCTGGAGGTGCCTCTTGTGTTGAGACCGGAGGTCTGCCCCATCCTAGCCCAGCCAGACACCTCAGCAAGGAGAGGTCGGGGCTAGACCTCATCCCCCGAGTCTGCAGAGCAGAAGCCTCTGAGGAAGACAGTGGCCGCATCTGCTGAGATGATGAGATGGCACTCTTTCTCCAGCCCTGGGCAGCCTCTGTCAGCAGACTGAATCTCTGCAGTTGACTTGCATATGTTGGCACCTGTTTGTAGCTTACGTCAACTAATGTCTGTCAATGGACTAATTGTCCTCAAGGATAAGGAATTAAGAAATTATGAATGTGTAGACACTTCTGTTCTCATACTAATGGTTTGTGTATTTAATGGTTTGTTTATTTTACTGATGACATCTGTCCTCATTTGAACCTTATAAAGCACAAATTGGACTCATACTTACTCTTATTTGGGGTTTCTCCATCTCTGCTGTCTTTCATTTTCTATTGCCCCTAATGAAAGTAGTAGTCATTGTTTAAATACATGGATAATAGGTAGAGAGATAATAGATAGATGGAAGGAAGGAAGGAAGGGAGGGAGTGAGGGAGGGAGGAAGGGAGAGGGGAAGGAAGAAAAGGGTCTCCAGGGTAGCAAAAGCTTTGGAAATCACATTTATTGAAGGAACTAATGATGACTGGCTTGGGAAAGAGAAAGTTTAAGTGGAACATGATAGCTGTCAAGATCAGAATTATCTTTTTAAAACTATTTTTTAAAATTATGATGCATAATACTCCTGCAGAATAATATGAAAAATAAATATATAGCTCATCATTAAAAAAACATCTTATAACCACACCCTGGTTGAGATCTGTAACATGCCAGCCCCCTTCTGCCACTGACCCCTTCCCAGTCATTCCCTGCTCCATGCCCTCAAAGGTCACCACAGTCCTCACATTTGCCTTCTATGGCAATTTGTTTTTAAAAACTTTGTTTATAGCTTATCACCTAAATATGTAGCCCAAACAACAGGACACATGTTTGCCTGTTTTTTGAACCTTATATAAATGGAGAGGTACAGGGTACTCACTTCCTTTTCTCAACATTGTGTTGTGTTTTTTTTTTAAGATTCATCCATATTGTTGCTTGTAGTCGTGATTTGTTCATGTTGTTAGTGTATCGTATTCCCTTGTATTAATATATCATAACTTATTAATGCAGCCCAATGTTAGTGAATGTTTGGGCTCTTTCCATTCTGGGGCAGTTAAGTTGATGATGTTGCTACAAACAGCTTTATTTGTGTCTCCTTGTCCTCATGTGCATCCATGGGGTATACACCTAGGAGGGGAATTTCTGGGTCACAGAGTTTGCATCACTTTGACTCCATCAGATGACACTAAATACTGGGTTTCAAACTGATTGTTCCTTTCTATCCCACTAGCAATGATAAACTTTGCATCTCATCATTTTGCCTACTTGCTGCTGTCTTATCTTCATATTTCCTGTCAGTGTGATAAGTGTGTAGTGACATTCCAATGTGGTTTTAATTTGCATAGACCTGATTATTAATGAGGTTGAGCACATTTTCACATGTTTATTGGCCATTGGTAGGACTGGTCCAATATTTTGCCCTTTTATCCTTGGTTTGTCTTTTTTGATTCTCATTTTTTGGAGGAATTCCTGATATGTTATGAATTGCAGTCTTTTGTCAGATGTTTATGCATATCCATTCTCTTACCCTACTATGTGGGTTGCATTCTACATCTTAATAGAGTCTTTGGATGAACAGATTCATAATTTTAATATTGTCAAATGTATACATCTTTTTATTGTGATTAATTCTTTTTGTGTCTTGTTTAAGAAATTATTTTATACACACTTCAAATTCCAAGTTGAGATTTATATATTTATATATATTTAGCTCTAGGAGTAGAATTGAGACCAATGTACCTGCTGCTATGAGGAAACACATTTTCAACGTACAGAAGATTTTCTAACATTTCAGACTGGACAACCATGAAATGGGTCATCTTCCTTCCTGTCACCTAGGAGGTTCCGGAAGAGAGTGGGTGAGAACACACTAGGGGTGCTACAGGGGAGGTCTGCCTTTATGGTCTATTCAAACTCTGTGATACTAAGACTCTAATTAGTAATAAAATCTACTTTGATAAATGTTCAGTTATAACCAGCAGAGGGCTTCAGCCATGCCATAAGTTAAGTCATGATACACTTGAGTGCTAATTTAGATAAACAGACATGGCTGCATGTAACCCACACTCCTGTCTTATGTTGCGTATTCCCTTTTATTGTCTGGGCTTCGTTATCTACACCTAGTTTAGATCAGAGTACCCAGTCTGTGCATGGTCAGTTGGTGCCATTGGCTACATTTACAGGCAAATAGGGTTTATTTCAGGCTAATTCAATGGGTGGTGGTTGCCTGGAGGGCAGGACTAAGGGTGAAAATAGCAGGGACTGCACGTCTGGGGATTAATCTAAAAGTTCCCAATATAGAACACTGCAGAGAGATCAGCCCAAGGATATGGGTTGCCCTGGAAGCCTAACCCAGAGACAGAGATGAAGGCAGGCAGCACAGCTTCTGCTAGTGCTTGGACAGCGGAGGAGATCTAATCCCAATCCCCCAAACGCAGACCTTCCGCAGGTCTGTTTGTCTTCCCCTAATCCTCTAATATTTAAAGCAATTGCAATCCTGTTTGAAGAGACTTCCCAGCAGTTTGAATCTGTGGCCTCTGGAGGGAGATAGGTAGGGAAAAAGGCAGCTGAAAGGGAAAGGAGGAAGAGCAGGAGTGAGAGTGAATCCTGGAGAGGAGGGGGATGGGGAAGACGACAGGCCGCAGGTGCTGGCTGAATTATATCTTCCTGAAGCTTCCTTCCCAAACGTGGCATCTTCACAACTTCCAAGAGAGTGAAGATGGGGCGGAAGGAAGAGAGGGAGGGTCTTGGGCTAAGATCTGGCCCTTGAATGGAGCTTATTCATTCATCCAATTAATCAGGCAGTCAACATAATACACACCTACTGTGTGAGGCTAAAACCACACTGACCTTAAACAGATAATTACTAGAATCATAATTACAAAGGAGAAGTACAGGATGCAGTGAGACCCTATACAGGGTACCCAAACTTGAGATCAGGTCAGATTTTTCTGTAGAAGGAGCAGAAAATTGCAGGCTGTTTTTTTTTTTTTTTTTTTTTTACGATATTACTCATGGTTTTTGCTTCGTGTTAAAAACAAAAACAAAACAAAATACCACCCAAATAATCCCTGGTTCCTCTATCCTGGTGTCCTTTATCTCTAGAGTCACTTGGTTCCTGCTTCACCAGCTTGGACTAGCCAAAATTAGAAGAACAGTGTGTTGGACTCTGCCACGTTACAGTCAGCACACATGATTAGGGGCTGGGAGAAAGGAGTGTCCCAGAGGGATGAAGGGAGTCGCTCAGTCTAGCAAGATAAGTGAAGGTAAGTGATAAGTGAAGAGCGGTCTCATTCCTTACACCTTGCCAGGGAACAGAATACATCTCTGAGCACAGCATCCTTATTGGAGAACATTTGCCTGTTCCATGTAATTGAAGGGTCCCTCCCTTTAAGCCACACTCTTTTCCAAATGTTTCATAGAGGTGATAGAGATAGATAGATGATAGATAGCTAGATGAGTGAATGGATGGGTGGATGGCAGATGCACAGCTGGATAGATAGATCAATCTATCTTAGATAGATGGATAGTAGGTTAACTTCTAGGATTTTAAAAGCGAAGGCAGAAGGTAGGAGAAAAGAAAAGATGATTTTGTAACTCCACAGCATGCAAAGAATCAAAAAATCATCCTAAGCAAAAACAAAAATCAGGGCTTCCCTGGTGGCACAGTGGTTGAGAGTCTACCTGCCGATGCAGGGGACACGGGTTCGTGCCCCGGTCCGGGAAGATCCCACATGCCACGGAGCGGCTGGTCCCATGAGCCATGGCCGCTGAACCTGTGCGTCCGGAGTCTGTGCTCCGCAACGGGAGAGACCACAACAGTGAGAGACCTGCGTACCACACACACAAAAATATCACCATAAGCAATTTTTATAAGAGGAGTGCAAGCAACAGATGCACGGCAAAGGCACAATCCACTTAGAAGATTTCCCTAGGGCACTGGGATAGAGAGATGATGAAGAGGGGCAAGTGACTGCTAGCATGAAGTCTGGCTAAGCGTTCCTGTACACCCCTTCTTTATGCTGAGAAAAGACAGGCACGGGCTTTTCCTGAGAAACTGCTTATATTCTAATTAAAATATATAAGGGGATCTACCAAGAAACATTTGCTTAAGATCCCCAACTTTAACCTTAAGCCAGGGTGTTCTAGTCCATCTTTGCCAATAATTGCCTGAGTGACCTTAGGTTTCCCTCTCAAATGACAGGTCCTAAGTTCTTCGTCTGTACGATGGAGATGAGACCAGGACATCCCTATAGTCCTGCCCACCTCTGACAGCCTCGCTGCTAAGCCTGGAAAGCACTAGCAAACCCCAAATCAACAAGCAATGCTGGCTTCTTGCCAAGTCCCCACAGCTTCTTCTGAAGGCTTTTCCAGATGGGATTCCCTGATGACCGATAAGCACCCAAATCAGGATCAGAAACCCTCCACCAACCGCCCCCTGTGCTCATCCCGGCATCCTCACAAGCACCTCTCACTCCCAAAGGCCTTTCCTGTATCTGGCACCATGTTCACACGGCCATTTTTCTTCTAATTTTCAAAAGTAGGATATTTTTTTCCTTATCATAAAGAAGTCCATGGGATCCGATGCTTCTGTGTTGGATCCCCCTACCTCACTTGTAATTTCAACCCTGGCTGCAGTAGGCAGCTCTCTGTAGCCTTTTGCTCACCTCATGCTGACATCATTCTCTGCACATATTTTGCTTCTGTCCTGGGGCTTCTCCAATGCCCCAGGGATGGAGACTCTGCATGGGCTCAACTACATGGGTTCCTTCTCCCCAGGGCTGATCCAGCTGTTGCTATCACTGAACGTCGGGAGCAGAAACTGATGCTGCAATCTCAGCTTGGTCTCATATATTCAGGAGATAAATCGACCACTTGCGACAGGTGCTTTATGTTGGACCTCTTCTACCCTGGAAGGGGAAGTGATTTGTCCTTTCTGGAACTGACACCTACTCTGGATATGGGTTTGTCTTCATCACCTAAGGTACGTCTGTCAGCACCACTCTCAGAAGGTTGAGGAAGTGCAGATTTTCTGACACAGGACGCCATGTAACAATTGTCTCAGAGGAAGGAAGCCATTTTACAGCCAAGAAAGAGTGAGAATGGGCTCACGATTATGGGAACCACTGATGCAACCGTATACCACATCACATTGAAGCAGCAAGTCAGAACAATGCAGCAGCCATTACTGGACCATCTAAAGCCCCAGCTGAGAGGCAGCACCCTATGGGGTTGGAGTGCTATTCTACAGGGTACAGTATATGCTCTGAGCCAATAGCTGATATGTAATTCTGTGTCTTCAATAGCTGGAATATACGGGTTCAGGAACTCAGGAGTAGAAGTTGCTGTGGTCCTCTCATCATCACTCCTAGTGACCTACTTTCAGTTTGTACTTTGAGTCCCTACAAATCCAGGTTCTATGGCACTGGAGTTCCTGGTTTCCAGCCAAGGAACAGTGAGGGTTCCACCAAATCCAAAGTCCTGAGTATTGCCCGGTCATTTTATACAGTTCTTGCTGGTAGATCATGGGCAAGTAACCCTGATCTTGATTAGTACAAGAAGCCAGAGTTGCTGCTATACAATAGGAACAGAAAATCATACATCTGGAGCTCCAATGAGTCACTGAGGCATTTCTCGGTGCTTGGGATCTAAACAAGGATTCACATGGGTCCTGGTTCCATTTTCTCCCCGACACTCTCCCCGAAACATGCATTAAATCAGATGCCCAAAGAAGCTCAGGACTGCCAGTAGGGGTTGTCTTCGGGTGCCATGGCCTGGGGCTGTTCCAGGAAGATGGCCTGGTTCACAGATCTTTCCCGCTGAGCAGCACAGTGTTTCTTTTGTGGAATGGCAGGAGATTGGGTGTTGACAGGCTGATTTGGGTTGACCAAAACTGTTGACATAGACGGGGGCCCCAGTTGCCCCATGGGAAGCCCTGCCTAGCACATTATCTCCCCTGGTCTGTCTCCTACCCTGCTTGACACGCAGCATCGAGAGGTACCTAATGAGCCACAGGCTTTCTTGCTTCAGTGCTTTACCGTACGTACACAGATCCCCCTTCCTGGAACACCCTTACCCCTACCCCTTTTTCCTGCCAAGTAAACTCCTTTTTATTTTTCAAAATTCAGCCTGAGTTACCTTCTCATGGAGCGTCTTTCCCTCTCCTAGCCCCAGGGTAGTTTGGCTGCTACGTCTCCATGTTTTCGCGGGACACATACCTGTATTTGTCACCTGATGCTGTAATATCTCCCTCATTAGGCCATAAGGGCCTTGAGAATAGGGATAAAGACACACTGAACAGTACTATAGGTAAATATTTAATAAATGTTTGTTGAATTAATGAATAATAACTCATAAGGTTGCTTTGAGGATTAAGTAAAATAACTTAAATACTCCAGATGTCAGCTAAGGTCACTCTGCCCTCTGAGTTTAAATAAAATTGACAAGCTTCCTATCTCACATTCCACAGGAAATGAATGTCTTCCTGAGATTCCGTGAACGTCAGAGCGCTTAGATCCTCATGAGCCCTTCAGTCTCTAGATACTTGCTTCTGCTCTGTCTCATCCCTAACTCACTGTCATTCTTTTCACTTGTCAGTGCACTGCATTCAATACCCAGTCCCTTTCTCTTGTTTCCCTCCCAGTTAAAACATATAAGCCAGCTTTGTTTCCAGCAAATGCTTAGAAAATGTGTGGCAATGATAAAGGTTTATATCCCAACAACCTAAAATTGGGCATTAGGTTTTGTATCCTTGAAAGGCCTTGAGCCACTCAGTGGAGCATTTTCACCTTCAGATTCCTCCGTGGGCTCCAACTTGCCACCATGTTACCTGTACCCTTTCCCTCCTCCTCTTCTCTCAAATCTTTCCTGCTTCCCCCCGACCCCGTACTCAAATTCCTGTTCACTTCCTTTTAAAAATAATTAAAAATTTTTTTAATCAGAGGAAGGCATTAATATTTTAAAAAATCAAATAGTACAGATATTCTTATAATGAAATCAACAGTCTCCTCTCCTACCCTTCCCCACCTCGAATCCCACTCCCCAAAGGAAACCACTTCAAACCATTTCTGTTGTGAGGGCTCCTGCTGGTTTCCTCCCTACACTAAATGGTATGTTTGTGCCTCCATTTCTTGATTTATTGACCACAGATATCGTCTATTGATTACCCACTACAAAATATAAAGATTTATATTCACCCCACATTCAATGTCCTTTCCTTTTCACCTCTCAACTTTTATACTTATTATATTGATACTTAAGTTCTAAAATTACATTCATCATTTTAAATAATACATGTAAATATGTGTCTTGTTTCCTCTACATCAGATAGTATTTCTTGCCTTCCTACTCTACAAAAGGAATATATGGGCACCTATTTTTCCTTCAACTTCTCTGTCACCTTTTCCACTCTCCACCATGCTCCACACTTCCACAGCTGCACCTTTACTTTTTCATTATCCAGACTGATACATTTCGCATTGTTCTGTGCATCCCTAGGTCTATCCTGCATTATGTTGTGAGCATCACAAGGGCCTTCAGGGACAAGGCTGCCCATGTCTATGAGTCAACCAGGCCTTAAGTCATAGCAGAGGGATCATTGAAGACCATAGTGAACTAGAAACACAATGTCCAACTCAAAAGACATTCAAGTTTAAAAAAAGAAATCTGTATACTCAAACCAGGCTCATCTGCAGTGGGTGTTTACTCTAGGTGACCAGTTTATAACCTCTTGTGTAGGTTATTCTAAAAGTTGAGTGTCAGTGAAGAGTGGTGGTAAGTAGGATGCCACCAAATACTCCATCTGCTCTCTTACACCTTCCATCTATCTCCCTGTCCAGTGGAGAGAGAACTACGACTAGTTTAGCCAGTAAAATGTGAGAAATCTTCTGAGTGACTTTCCGGTTGAGCTAGTGAAAACCCCAATGAGATTTGCTGCTCTCTCTTTCCCTGCTGCTGTAGCTGAAGCTAAATATTCTATACGGTGCAGCTCCAAGGTGGCAGAGCCTCCCCCGCCTGGGTTCCTGAGTGACTAGTGGGAACAGAGTCTCATGCTGACTTGCTTGGGTCATGCAGGGTGACCAAGAAATAAACTTTTACGTGTTAAATCAATGACATTTGGAGCGGCTACCTCAACATAACTTAATCCATCATTACTCATCTGGTAGTTAAATAAATATTTCTATAGAAAAATTATTCACTACACAGCCAAGAAGTGAGTTAGAATTGTGCTTCTTTTTCAATGGATCCAATGCCATAATTGCTTTGCTACTTGAAAGATATTCTTGCCATGACCTAGGTCAAACGTATTCTTTTTTCCACACTCAATACTATGCTTAAAAATATGACAAACTTCATTTTGCTTCAAATATAGAACATGAATTTCTTGTGTAAATTTTTATATTTTTCTTTCTTTCTTTTTAGAGAAAAGAATAATGTGCCTTCAATATAACCTGAAATCATTAGCCCCTCAGTTACTTATTACATGGAATGAATTTCCTTCATGGAAATTCCAGATGTATTGGACCATCTGCTCTAATATGGACCAGTTGCCTTTTAGGTGTATCACATAGCTATTATCTTGAATATTCACTTCTCTCCTAGATTAGTTCTACAATTTCTATGGTATGATATACTACTCTTTCTTATTTCATCTTTGTTTTATAGGAGTACATCCTCAAGTAAATTTCTTAGGAAGAATGTTTAGGAGGCAAACATTCTAAGTCTTTGGATTTCTGAAAATGATGTTATTTACCCATCATACTTAATTAATAATGGCTCCAGGTTCAAAGTTACTTTTCTTCAAAGCTTTGAAAGCATATTTTATAAGGGTTGATGGAGTAATTATCATTACTCTGTCTCTCACACTGAATACAGTTACGAAACCCATAGAGAATGAATGGTGCAGAAACTTGAGGACTCCGAAAAGTAAACAGTAGTGGGCAGATTGGGAAAGCAGACCAGAATTAGATGTACCACCAAGTCAGCAATATGGTTCCCACTTTTCCTCTGATATCCACAGGCCTGGGCAGACAGCTCCCAGAGATGTCATGTAGTTCTGGATCAAGAGTGGGAAAGGGAATTCTTAACATTCAGAGAGAGTGAATTCTCATTTTTTTCTTTTTCTTTTTCTCTTCTGAGTGTCTCAGATTCCATCCTGTGGCATCAGCAGTGGCAGCAGGAGTCAAGGGTGCTTAAAACTCTGAGGGAGCAGAACATTCCTTTCCAGTCAGAAAAGAGAGTGTGGCAAACCCCCATGGGTTCCTTTTCCTCTCTGTCCTCCTGCTGCTTAACCCCAGGAGTGGGCACAGTTGCAAAAAGTGTAAGACAGAGTGGAGAAACTAGTGCCCAGCTTCCGGGCCAGAAGAGCAAAGAGAGAAGACCCAGGGACCTGGAAAGTACCAGAGACTGTAAGAAAGAAGGAACTCAAGAAAGCAACTCCATAACATTGTATACCGACTGCTGGGACCTCCCTTAGCTGTGCATGTGTGGATCTGATCCTAAACAGCATACGCAAAACTTTGAGAACTGAACTACAGGAGCGCTTCACCACACCAAGGTCCCCATGCTGGCCACTGGGTAGTGCACACAGAGCAGATCCAAATGGCTCTACAAAGACTCTGAAATAAACCTGGCATTGAAACCACAACTCACCAAACACCAGTTGGAATTTACAGCCTGAACCCAACCAAGTTAACTGCTTGTTAAAACAAAAATATTAAGATATTCCATAGCACTTAAACAAGAGCCAGAAGCTCAAAACATAATATTCAAAATGCCCAGGACACAGTCTAAATTACTTAGTGTATGATGATGAAGAAAATCTCAACTTCCATGCTTCCATGGGAAAAGACAATTAATAGTCACAGCCCCAAGAAAACACAAGTGTTGGAATTATCTTGAAAAGACATTGAGGCATCTATTATAAAAGCATTCCAATAAAAAAGAAAACACTTTTGAAAGATAGATGGTATTAACAAAGAAATCTAAGATATAAAGAATCAAGTGGAACTTCTAGAATTAAAATGTACAAGAACAAACATTTAAAAGTCACTGGGTGGGCTCAATAGTGGAATGAAATGACAGAGGGAAGACTCAGTGAACTTCAAAATTGATCGTTAGAAATTATGTGGAGAAAAGACTGCAGGAGAAAATGAATGGAGCCTAAGGTACCTGTGAGACAATAAAAAATTGCAAACGTTCATACCATCAGAGTCCCAGAAGAAGAGAAAAAGCATAGAGTGCTGAAAAATTGTTTGAAGAAATAATTGCTGAAATAATTGGTGAAAGACATAAACCTATATATTCAAGAAGGTCAGCAACCCCCAGAGAAGATACACCCAAGAAAATCCACTCCCACAGACATTGTAATCAAACTGCTGAAAATGAAAGACAAAACCCAACAAACAAAAAGACTTAAAAGCAGCTAGAACTAAAATATGCACTACTTATCAGACAATGATTCCAATTACCACAGATTTGTCATCAGAAACCATGAAGGCCTGAAGGAAGTGGAATAATATTTTTTAAATGCTGAAAGAGAAGAACTGTCAACCTAGAATTTTACTTCCAGTGAAAATATCTTTCAGGAATTAAAGTGGAATAGTTTTTCAGATGAAGGAAAACTAAAAGAATTCATTGCCAACAGACATGGTCTCAGAATTGCTAAAGGGAAACTTCAGACAGAAGGGGAATAACTCCAGAAGAAAATCTGGAACATCAAGAATAAACAAAAAGTCACAGAAATGGTATGTATTTGTGTACACATAATTAACTTTTCTTCTCCTTGAGTTCTTTAAAATGTGTTTGATGGTTGAAAGCAATAAGTGTAACATCATCACTGAAAAGGTTATATTTAAACAAAGGCCCAAAGGAGATGGAGGAGTGAGCCACTGGATTATCTGGGGCCAGATTATTCCAGAGAGGAAGTACAGCAATGGGAAAAGCCCTGTATGGTAAGATCATTCCAGAGTGGAAGTACAGTAACTGGAAAGCAGTCTGGGGAACCTGATTATAAAGGGTCTTCTAAGCCAATAGAAAGGTTTTGGCTTTTACCCTGAGTGAGATGGGAAGGTTTATGAGAGGAGTAACATAGCTTGAAGTGCACAATGATTTAAGAGCACTACTCTGGCATCTCGTAGAGATTAGGCAGTAGTAGGACAAAAGTAGAAGCAAGGAAGTAGTTAAAGAGATTTTTATAATAGTCCAGATGAGAGATAGTGATAACTTAGACCATAATAATAACAATGGAATTAGAGAGAAGTGATAGGATTCTGGATACATTGTAGATATACATATCAGAATGTGCTCATGGATTTTTTTAGGAGTATGAGAGAACTCAAAGAAGATATCAAGGTTTGTTTCATTCTGTTTCATTTCTGGGTTTTGTGGTGGGTTTTTGGCATGTGCAGGTAGAAGTATAGAATTGACATTTACTGATGTGGGGAAGAATGTGGGAGGAGCAGGTTTGGAGTAGTGGAGGGAAGATCAGGATTTTGGTTTGGTACCTTATTAAATTTGAAATGCCTACTAGATAAAGACTTGTATTGTTGAATAAGAAGTTAGATACATAAGCTTAGGATTCAGGGGAGGGGTAGAGACTGGAAAGATTAATTTGGGAATGTTAGTAAATAAATAAATGGCATTAAAGGCAATGGAACTACTGGGCTGGGATAACCAGGGGCATCAGTATAGACAGAGAATAAAAGACATCCAAGACTCAGTCCTGGAATACTACAACAGGGCCAGAATTCAGAGATCAGGGAGACAGAAAATAGCCAGAAAAGGAGAATGAGAAGAAGTGACCAGTGAAGGAGAAGAAAACCAGAAAACTGTGGTGTCTAGAAATTAAATGGTTAAAGTATTTGAAGGAAAGTGGAGTGATCAACCATATCAAAACACTGTGAATATGGCAAATAGATTGAGGACTAAGAATTGAACAGTAGATAATTTTTATAACACATAAGTGACTTGTGACTTTGAGACTATCAGTTTTGAGGAGTGGAGGCTTCACTGAGGAATGTTCAAGAAAAAAATAAGAAGAGATAAGCTGTAGAGAGAGTCTAGCAACTCTTTCAAGGAGATTATTTTTCTAAAAGAGAGGAAGAAAATAGAGGCCATACAAAATTAATGCACAGAAATCTCTTGCATTCCTATACACTAACAATGAAAGATCAGAGAGATAAATTAAGCAAACAAACCCATTTACCATTACAACAAAAAGAATAAAATACCTAAGAATAAACCTACATAAGGAGGCAAAAGACCTGCACTCAGAAAACTATAAAACACTGATGAAAGAAATCAAGGATGACACAAAGAGATGGAGAGATATACCATGTTCTTGGGCTGGAAGAATCAATATTGTGAAAATTAATATACTACTCAAAGCAATCTACAGATTCAGTGCAACCCCTATCAAATTACCAGTGGCATTTTTCACAGAATTAGAACAAAAAATTTTACAATTTGTATGCAAACACAAAAGACCCCGAATAGCCAAAGCAACCTTGAGAAAGAAAAATGGAACTGGAGGAATCAGGTGTCCCTTACTTCAGACTATACTACAAAGTTACAGTAATCAAGACAGTATGGTACTGGCACAAAAACAAATATAGATCAATGGAACACGATAGAAAGCCCAGAGATAAACCCACACACCTATGGTCAACTAATCTATGACAAAGGAGGCAAGGATATACAATGGAGAAGACAGTCTCTTCAATAAGTGGTGCTAGGAAAACTGGACAGCTCCATGTAAAAGAATGAAATTAGAACACTCCCTAACACCATACACAAAAATAACTCAAAATGGATTAATGACATAAATGTAAGACTGGACACTATCAAACTCTTAGAGTAAAACATAGGAAAAACATTTTTTGACATCAATCACAGCAAGATCTTTTTTGACTCACCTCCTAGAGTAATGAAAATAAAAACAAAAATAAACAAATGGGACCTAATGAAATTTAAGAGCTTTTGTACAGCAAAGGAAACCATAAACAAGATGAAAAGACAACCCTCAAATGGGAGAAAATATTTGCAAACGAAGCAACTGACAAAGGATTAGTCTCCAAAATATACAAATAGCTCATGCAGCTCAATATCAAAAAAACAAACAACCCAATCCAAAAATGGGCAGAAGACCTAAATAGACATTTCTTCAAGGAAGGCATACAGATTACCAACAAACGCATGAAAAGATGCTCAACATCACTAATTATTAGAGAAATGCAAATCAAAACTACAATGAGGTATCACCTCACACCGTTCAGAATGGCCATCATCAAAAAATCTAGAAACAATAAATGCTGGATAGGGTGTGGAGAAAAGGGAGTCCTCTTGCACTGTTGGTGGGAATGTAAATTGATACAGTCACTATGGAGAACAGTATGGAAGTTCCTTAAAAAATTAAAAATAGAACTACCACATGACCCAGCAATCCCACTACTGGGCATATACCCTGAGAAAACCATAATTCAAAAAGAGACATGTACCACAAGGTTCATTGCAGCACTATTTACAGTAGCCAGACATGGAAACAACTTAAATGTTCATCAACAGATGAATGGATAAAGAAGATGTGGTACATATATACAATGGAATAATACTCCGCCATAAAAATGAATGAAACTGAGTCATTTGTAGAGATGTAGATGGACCTACAGTCTGTCATACAGAGTGAAGTAAGTCAGAAAGAAAAACAAATATCGTACGTTAACTCACATATGTGGAATCTAAAAAGATGGCACAGCCGAACTTATTTGCAGGGCAGGAATAGAGACACAGACATAGAGAATGGACGTGCGGACACGGGGTGAGGGGGAAGGGGAGGGTGGATGAATTGGGAGATTAGGTTTGACATAAATACAGTACCACATGTAAAATAGCTAGTGGGAACCTGTGGTAAAGCACAGGGAACTCATCTTAATGCTCTGTGATGACCTAGTTGGGTGAGAGGTCTAAGAGGGAGGGGATATATGTATACATATAGCTGATTCGCTTTGTTGTACAGCAAAAACTAACACAACATTGTAAAGCAATTTTACTCCAATTTTTTAAAGAAGAAAAGAAAATAGAGGCCATAGCTGGAGGGAGATCGGTGTGGAAGTGCTCTTTTTAAGCTATTTCTATGTAGATGGGAATGATCAGCAAGGGAGGGAAGAACTAATAAGGGAGGTTGGTGAGAATTATTGGGGAAGAGGATGGAATCTGGACTGATGTGCTAGGAGTAACTACAGACCGTTGTGTCAGAAAAGGTGGAGCATCCGGGAGCAGAAGTAATAGATATGGTGGGTGGGTGGCAAAGTTCTCTTTTGTTTGTCAGCTGAGAGAGAGTAGAGGGGACATTTGTGGAGGATTGAGAAGAAATGATGTAAAATAACGGCCAAGTTGAGTGGGGGAGTGAAGGGACTAGGAAAATGCAGGGGGATGTAGGGTAGCCTCAGGGGCCACTTGCAGCTGGTGATGATTTTAAAGGGAGGCCAGTCAGTAGGGTCGCATGCTTTTTCTCTATCTTTATTGTTCTCAAATGTCATCAGTGTGAGTCTCGGTGTGGACCGTTTTCATTCATTGCATTAGACAATTAGTATGGCCTTTTAGCCTAAGGACTCATGATATTCTTTTGTTCTGGGAAATATGCTTGGATAATTTCTTTGATAATTTTCTTGCCCCCATCTCTCTCTCTCTCTCTCTCTCCCCTCTCGCCTCTATACTCTGGGAGATACCTTTGACCTTACCTTCCAGCTCTTCCAGTAAATTTTTTATTTTGGCAGTCATATATTTTTAATTACCACAAGGATTTTCCTATTTTCTGGTTATTTTTACTTCATAGTCTGGTTGTTTGGTTGGGCATTTTTTGTATTTTCATTTTTTTTAATTTTAGTTTTAATGAGAGAAAGCTTAATGTAGTGTTTAAAAGCACAAACTCATAGAGACACAGATGTAGAGAACAAACATATGGACACCAAGGGGGGAAAGTGGTGGTGTGATGAATTGGGAGTTTGGGGATTGACATGTATACACTAATATGTATAAAATAGATAACTAAGAAGAACCTGCATATAAAAAAAATTAAATAAAATTCAAAAATTAAATAAATAAGTAAATAAAATTTGGGGAAAAAGAGAAAAAGCAAAAACTCAGAAATCAAACCAGCAGAGTTTAGATCTCAACCCTGCCACCTACTTGTTGTGTGAACTTGGACAAGTCACTTAACACCCCATGCCCAGTTTTCTCATCTCCAACATGAAGAATGATTATAATGGGTACCTCCTATGATATTATGAGGATTAAATGAGTAAATGCATGTTTAAAAGAGGGCCTGTCTCAGAGAAGTGCTAAGGAAGTGTCAGTTATGGTGATGTCAGGGATGATGATGATGATGGATATATATATTATTTTGAAGTTCTCTGGGGTTATTAGTTCATGTTTAGAAAGTTTTCTCCTGCTCCTTGAGTTAGCTCTGTTGTTCTGTTTGTTTACCTTCGTCTTTATATTTCGCTGATGATTTTCCTGGTATATTTGGCAATCTGGTTGGACACTAGGATTTATAAATATGGATCTGGTTGACTATCCAACTGGATATTGTATATGTAAGTCTCTTTCTCTGGTGGGCTTCTTCAAATGAGAATAAGGCTATAGGTCAGAACTTTTGAGTATCAGGCTTTGCTTTAGGATTCAGGTTGGAAAGTCATCTATAAAGGGAACCCTCTGACACTGTTGGTGGGAATGCAAATTGGTGTAACCACAATAGAAAACAGTACAGAGGTTCCTCAAAAAACTAAAAATAGAGTTGCCATATGATCCAGCTATCCCACTCCTGGTCATGTATCCAGACAAAACTATAATTCAAAAAGATACATACACCCTTATGTTCATAGCAGCACTATTTACAATAGCCAAGACACGGAAACAACCTAAAAGTCCATCCAAAGATGAGTGGATAAAGAAGATGCGGTACATGTATACAATGGAGTACTACTCCACCATATAAAAATAATAATGTCATTTGCAACAACACGGATGAACCTAGAGGTGATCAAACTAAGTGAAGAAAGTTAGAAAGAGAAAGACGAATACCATATAATATCACTTATATATAGAATCTAAAATATCACACAAATGAACATATCTATGAAACAGAAACAGACTCACAGACATAGAGAACAGACTTGTGGTTGCCAAGTGGGAGGGGGGAGTGGGAGAGGATGGATTGGGAGTTTAGGATTAGCAGATGCAAACTGTAATATATAGGATGGATAAACAAAGTTCTACTGTATGACACAAGGAACTATATTCAATACCCTGTGATAAACCATAACGGAAAAGAATATGAAAAGAAAAAATATATATGTATAACTGAATCACTTTGCTGTACACCAGAAATTAACATAACATTGTAAATCAACTATACTTCAATAAAAAAGAAAAACCATCTGTAAGGCTGGGGACAGAATGAGGAGGCTCGTGAGGTTCTGGCACCCACACTAGAAGCCCTAGATTGCCTCCCTTTCCTTAAGATAGGAGCCCAGTGCCAAGGGTAGAGGGCAGTGAAAACATATCACTCCTACTTCTCCTTTTCCACACCTGTTGACTCTTAGCCCAGAGCCTCTTATTTTTGCCAGGAAGACTGGCTTCCATCTCCTCTGCAGTCACCACCTGAATGTATTCTGGGCTTTGGCTCCATGTTCATTTCATTTATCAACCCACTTTCATCTAGTTTTAATTTTCCAAGGGTTTGTTGAAATCTCTCATCTGCTGGTGATTTTGACCTCACTCTTTATTCCTTTGATATTATTATGGGTTTATTCATTTTTGCATTCCTTTAGCATCGTCTTAATGGGGAAGTCATTTGAACCAGAAATTCTATTCATTTCTTGTGTAGAACAGCTTGGCGTTCTCTTTGTGTCTGTGCCTCTTCCCAAAAGACATCCTCACCATCCACACACAAAGTAGCTTATCAAAAGTATTTTCTAAAGAAAAACAATTTCTTCCTTCAGACGGATGCTGGTATGATATATTTAAATCATATATTTTCCAACTTGCTCTTTCTATGCAAACCACTCAAGATGGTGTCTGATTCATAGTAAGTGTTTGGTCCATATTATTTCCTCTACCCCTCTTTGTAGTCTTTCCAGGCCACCACCAATGAGTTGTAATCACAGTCTACCAACATGCCTGCTCTCATCTGAATATTTTTATAGATTAGTGTTTATTTCTGGATAGGCTTTAGGTCTCTTTTTGTGTGTTTCTTCATGTTTGTTTGTATTCCCTTTAAGGAAAATGAGGGCCAGAGACACTAAATGACTCACTCAATAAAGCAGAAGTAAAAAGTGGTGAAGCCAAGGATTAGAACCCTATTGTCCACCACTACCCACTTTTCCTCTGGAGTTTCTGGAATCAAGATCAGAACCAAAGTCTGTCCTAATTTCAAAGCTAATGTGAATGGTTCCTTAGCAATTGCCCCTCCACCCCCAGCTCCACTTCAGAGAGTGCGAGGCTGAGTCAGGTGCTAAGCGCTCCTAGAGGCTCAAAAATTCAGTTTGGGGACCACATTTAGGCTTCTGAGGACTCTTTGCTCATAGAATGCTCAGGAAATTTGAGGAGATTCCTATTTCAAGGCCACCATTTGGATAAATGGTCATCTGTGGGCCAGTAAGGGAACCTAATCATCAATCATTTTTGATGGGAAAATGTGTTCCCAAGTAATACACAAGCAATTCATGAATGAGCTACATCTCATTTACAGGTCTGCTTGTTCTGTGAAGCAGAGCTTAAGGCAAGAGAAAAAAGAACAGAAATGGTAACCTTACAATACCTTTGAATATACTCCCCTACTTTGCATCCTCTGTCTTAAGGTGGCTGGTTTAGATTTTTGAAGGGGAATTCAAAGAGAAGAAGAAGGAAAGAAAGGAAAGGAAGGGAGGGAGGGAGGGAGGAAGGGAAAAGTGGAGGAAAAGAGGTTAAAGGAATCTTTTGAAACATGTATACCCAGTAATAAAGAAAATACCTAAATTAAATCTATTACTACAAGAACTAGGGCTCTGCTGCCTTCCAGTCCCAGGCCTTGATGTCAGGACCAGCCCCAGACCCCCATCCCCTGCCATGCGGGGGCTACGTTGGATGACCTCTCAAGGTCATTGCAATTCCATGGAGCATGATTTCATTTCTGGAAGACCACATCAGATTTGAAAATATCTTCCTGAGGGAGACAGTCTTCCACTCAGCAGGATTTGAGGAAGGGGAACGCAGCATAGCTGGGCTTCCTCCCCACCTTCACTCTCTTCACCCCTTCCCCATAGGCAGAAAACCCGGCGCTTCTCCGCAGTCCCACGCGTTCTGCATCCTCAGCTCAACAGGCAGCTGTGGCTCTGTGGCTACAGGACGAACACACTCACTCTCCCACCCCGCACCACTCCCCACACACAGTCTAATTAAATGTCTGTGGAGCTGCAACTGAGCTCCTTGTGCTCAGAACCTACGGCAAAGGGCAAGAGGCCCCCGTTGGTTAAAGGAGGAAGATATCAAAGGATATTTTTTTCCAAGAGACTAACAAAACAGAAGGTGCCGTTTGTGCTACCTTTGATTTGAGAAACCATTTAAAAAAATTTTATTTTAAGAAACAACTACAGACTAAAGAAGAGGAGGGTGATTACCCACGGGCGGAGGATCGGGTCAGTGGAGGAAGGAGAATCTGAAAATAAAAAGGCAAGCAGGGAGCAGGCTGCAAGAGATGAGGGAAATGGGTGGGCGGGAGACTTCGTCCCTATTTTGTCTTTAATGCTTGTGAAAACGTCCACTCCTCAGGCTAGAGCAGGCTGACTCCATAGGTGATGGTCTGAACAGAGAGGCTCGTCTCCTCGCCTCTTGCAAATGAATCTGAGCTGCTGCAGCGGGGAGGACCAGGCTCAGTGAAGGGGCCGCAGAGGTCCATCCGCGCACATGCTGCGTTCACTCCCTCATTCGGTAGAGTTCAACCAGCCTGCTGCGAGGAAGATGCCCAGGCCTGAGCCACACACAGTAGGACCCAGAGCCTTGAGAAGAGGCCATGGAAGACTGGAGGCATTAGAGCTTGCATCTACTCAGGCTTTTCCAGAATCTCAGAATCTCTACTTCAGACAACTGGGTCTTTGAAGCCCTACTCTTCTGAGAGTCACCGGCCTGGCCTCCTTGGGTAGAACACATGTAAACAAAGCCATCTTGGGAGGCCCACAACTGCAGATAGAGAATGAGGCTGAGGACTAGAGGGAATCATTTCCATGGAGCAAGGTGCACATGCAACAAGACCACAGTCCAGGCTGGGCCCAAGGCTTCGGGGAGAACATAGTGATGGGGAAGAGTGCTGTGTGTTAGGAGGAGGGAGGGAAAGGGGAGAAGGAAAGAGGACTAGAGATACAAAAAGGAAGAAACCCACATTAACTGAGGGTTGTTGTATGCTCAGCCCTCATGACAACCTCAGAATGTAGCTTTTATCATTCCCATTGTAGAGATTAGAGAACTGAGATTCCAGAAGCTAAGAATTTACTCTAGGTCACATAGTGAAAGGTGGAATCAAGATTGGAACTGAAATATGTCTTAATTCCAAAGCTAATGCTCATGGTTCCTTAGCCATTGCCCCATCACACCCAAATTCATCCCCCCCGCAACCTCCATATGAGACTTTATTCCAAGCATTACATAATTTGGCCATTTTCTGGGATCTGAGTGGAAATGCATAGAAGTCCAGTCCACTAGCTATGTTAGGAACATTGATTCTGGAAAATGACAACATTGTGAAGAGGACCCAGGAGGTGGAGTATCCATCCATCCACGCTTTTAACCCCTGATTACCTATCAATGCATCACTGATGTACCCACTCCATCTGTGCCTCAGTCCCGACCCTTAGCTTCAGGAGGCCTTCTCCAAGCCCCAGCTCTCTTCCTTCCTCTGTGTTAGCCCATAAAGCATTCTCTTCAATTATTTCCCGGCTCATCACTACAGAACAACCAGACCAATAGCACTGCTCCGTGGGTTATGTGCTGTATGTCACTGTGCTGTGAAATATTAAGCCTTCACAATAGGTCCGAAGTCAGCGATGCACAATCCTTTAATGGTTTAGCTCACTCCGGCTATTTGAAAGTGGCATAATATTGCTATTTTTAAATAAATGGGATCTGTATTAATGAGAGCCGACCTCTCTTGCCGTGCCGGGCTTCTGTCTGCATCGAGCCTACACTGGGGATGCAACAAGAGAGGGAGGGGAGAAAACAGCTTTTCAAAATGGGAACCAAGCAGCACTTTAAATAATGCTCACAGATGCTAATCATCTTGGGGGGAGGGGGGTGGTAAGATGATTATTTGAGTGAATAATAGATTTCATTTTCAAAGAAGATTTAGAGTATTGATATTGAGAAGAAAGGGGGTAGGAGTGTGTGTGTGTGCACTCAGGGGGCAGGCATAATTCAGCATGGGTTGGATTGTGCTGAGAGGGGCATGTTAAGATGTGGAGAATAATTGTGCTTTTGGAGGTTTGGGAGAGGAGCCTCTGAGGGACGGGCAGGAAGCCATCTTGACCAGCTATGGAGACAGTAGTGGATAAAGAAATATTCCCTTGAATAGGGATAGACCAGGCTCTGATACCTCCACAGGTGGGAGACTCTGGAACTTTGAATTCCCATTCCCCAAGTGAAGAATGGCAGGAAAAATGAGAGCTCTCCCAGGCTCCTCTCCTGTGTTCTGGCAGCCTTACATCTCATTGCCAGGCAACAGGTGCCAAGTAATACATCAGGCTCAGAGGGGCCCCTCTGCTTCTTGAGACTTAATATTGTGTTTGGAGATGTTGAGGCGGTAACCAGGGCCAGGACATCTTGGACGCAGAGTCCCCGATTGCCCCTGGGGATCCTGATACAATTGCCTTTCCCTCAGTTGCAAGCTGGAGCTATAGCAGCAGACTGGTATGGGGCAAGGGGACATCAGAAGTGGAAAGTGGGAGGTATAGAAAAGGACTTGAGGAAAAAGGCTAATGAGAGAGAAGGAAGGTGCCTCTCCTGGAGAATCTGGCCAGGAGAATGAAGAATCAGCAGGCCAGCAGCTCCATCACCTGTGTGTGTGAGACAGCGCTAAAAACAACAGCTCTAATAGGTAGCTTCTCCAGAAGGAGATTGCCCTTCTTCTTCCTTTTTAGGAGGCTAGACATTCTGCTTTTCAAAGAATACATGAGTTTTCTGGGGATGTCACCTACAGCATGGTGACTATAGTTAATAATACTGTGCTGTATATTTGAAAGTTGCAAGGAGAGTAGATTAAGCGTTTTCACCACACACACAAGAATGGTAACTATGTTGGGTGGTGGATGTGTTAGCTAACCTTCCTGCGTACACTTGCTGTCCTGTCTCTCCCAGGTCCAAGCTGCTCCTGCCCCTTCCTGGGCTTAGATTTAGCAAGAACAGCAAACAAATACTATTTTTTAGTATAAGTATCTCCCAGGCACTAGATGGGACATAATTATCCCACAGATGATTCCTCTTTGACCTAAAATTCAAACTTTGACTGGGCGTCTTATGATTTATTTGGGAGTCCACAGTGTGACACAGCACTGAGTGAGGCCTTGGAGAATGTCTCATGTTCTGGGGATGGGTCATTCATCGGACACTTACTGAGCACCTCCTGTGTACCCGGCTCTGGCAGTCATTCTCATTTCACAATATATTTGAATTTCATTTCAAATTATGTCGTGTACCTTAAACTCACACAATGTTATATGCCAATTATCTCTACATAAAGCTGGAAAAAGAATTTAAAAATATAGTAAGGAAAAATCACCCTTTCGCCAACCCCTCTTATTAGTTATCTATTGTTATATAACAAAGACCCCAAGACTTGGTGACTTAAAAATAACACAGTTTTATTGGCTCACATTTTCTGTGAATCAGGCATCCAGGCACACCTTAACGGGATGCCTCCACCTCAAGTTCTCTCAAAAGGCTGCAGTTGTGGTGTTGGTTGGGTTTCTGTCTTGTGTCAAGGCTCAACTGGGGAAGGATCTCTTTCCACATATTCTCACTGGGAAGACTCAATTCATTGCAGACTTTTTGACTGAGGGCCTCAGCTCCTGGCTGGCATTGTCTGGGGGCCTCCCTGGGCTCCTTACCACATAGGCCTCTCTGTAAAGCAGCTCAAAATATGCCAGATGACTTCCTTCAGGGTCAGTCTCTTGGCAACCTAATCTCAGAAGTGACATCTCACCACTTCCTTTGTTATTGAAGTATAGTTGATTTACAATGTTGTATTTATTTCAGGTGTACAGCAAAGTGATTCAGATATATATATTCTTTTTCAGATTCTTTTCCATTATAGGTTATTATAAGATATTGAATATAGTTCCCTGTGCTACACAGTAGGACCTTGTTGTTTATTTTATGTATAGTTGTGTGTATCTGTTAATTCCAAGCTCCTAATTTATCCCTCTCTCACCCCTTTCCCATTTGGTAACCATTAGTTAGTTTTCTATGTCTGTGAGTCTATTTCTGCTTTGTAAATAAGTTCATTTGTATTATTCTTTTAGATTCCACATATAAGTGATATCATATGGTATTTGTTTTTCTCTGTCTGACTTACTTCACTTAGTATGATAATCTCTAGGTCCATCCTGTTGTTGCAAATGGCATCATTTCATTCTTTTTTATGGCTGAGTAGTATTCCATTATATATATATATATATATCTCACATCTTCTTTATCCATTCATCTGTTGATGGACCCTTAGGTTGTTTTCATGTCTTGGCTATTGTAAATAGTGCTGCTATGAACATGGAGTTGCATGTATCTTTTCAAATGAGAGTTTTCATCTTTTCCAAATATATGCCTAAGAGTGGGACTGCTGGATCATATATTAACTCTATTTTTAGTTTGTTAAGGAACCTCCATACTGTTTTCCATAGTGGCTGCATCAATTTACATTCCCACCAACAACACAGGAGTGTTCCCTTTTCTCCACACCCTCTTCAGCATTTATTATTTGTAGACGTTTTTATCATGGCCATTCTGACTGGTGTGAGGTGATACCTCATAGTAGTTTTGATTTACATTTCTCTAATAATTAGTGATATTGAGCATCTTTTCATTTCCTGTTAACCATTTGTATATCTTCTTTGGAGAAATATCTATTTAGGTCTTCCGCCCATTTTCTGATTTGGTTGTTTGTTTTTTAGCTCATATTGAGTTAATGAGCCGCTTGTATATTTTGGAAATTAGGCCCTGTCAGTTGCATTATTTGAAAATATTTTCTCACAGATCATAGGTTGTCTTTCCTTTTGGTTTATGGTTTCCTTTGCTCTTCAAAAGCTTGTAAATTTGATTAGGTCCCATTTGTTTATTTTTGCTTTTATTTCTTTTGCCTTGGGAGACTGACCTAAGAAAACATTGCTACAATTTATGGCAGAGAATATTTTGATTATATTCTCTTCTAGGAGTTTTATGGTGTCATGTCTTTTTTTTTTTTTTGCAGTATGCGGGCCTCTCACAGTTGTGGCCTCTCCCACTGTGAAGCACAGGCTCCAGACGCACAGGCTCAGCGGCCGTGGCTCACGGGACCAGGTGCTCCTCAGCACGTGAGATCTTCCTGGACCGGGACATGAACCCGTGTCCCCTGCATCAGCAGGCGGATTCTCAAACCACTGCACCACCAGGGAAGCCTGGTGTCATGTCTTATATTTAAGTTTTTAAGTCATTTTGAATTTATTTTTTGTGTGTGGTGTGAGGGAGTGTTCTAATTTCATTGATTTACATGTAACTGTACAGCTTTCCCAACACCACTTGCTGAAGAGACTGTCTTTTCTCCAGTGTATGCATATTCTTGCCTACTTTGTTGAAGATTAATTGACAGTAGGTGTGTGGGTTTATTTCTGGACTCTCTATTCTGGTCCATTAATCCATGTGTCTGTTTTTGTACCAAAACCACACTGTTTTGATTATTGTAGCTTTGTAGTATTATCTGGAGTTTGGGACATCCCGCCACTTTTGCCATATTTTAATTGTTGGAAAGAAGTCACTAGGTCCAACCCAGAGTCAGGGGAGGAGCTTACACAAGCATATGAATTTCTGGACTCACGGATTATTTGGGGCCACTTTAGAGGCTCCTACTATATACCTTCTCCTCCTTCAACAACAATTTTCACAGAATAGGTCACAGTAAGGCCTCTCAGGACAGGATTGTGTCTTCTTCACCACTGCATCCCCATTTCTTAACCTGGAATCCGGAGGAGAGGACCTCAGCCCTCCTGTCCAGCTAAGACCCAGCCTCATGAACCTAGTGGCTTGTGAGGGTATTTTCCAGCTCAGTGAGATCTATGGTCTGAGGTTTAGTGTCATCCCTGAGCTGGGTGTGGAGTCATGACAAACTCTCTCTATTTATTCCCTTTCATTACCCTACACTGCACCTTCTCTATCTCCCAATAGCTTCTTGGTAAAACAGGGAGAAGCCAGAGATATCACAAGGCACGATGATGAGTATCAAGGAAAGTAAGAAGGCAGGGCTAGTCAGAGAATTAGAATAGAGAGTAAAAAGAGAATAGAAAGAGAAAGCATCCTAAGCTGTTACCTTATTTAAAATGAGATACAAACATTTATTAAACATTTCTTAAGCACTGGAAACTTTCTCACATTTGTTCATTTAATCTTCATAAGTTTTCAAGGTAAACATTTCTATTTACTTTCTGTAGTTCAGAGAACTGAAATTCACAGAGGGCTAGGGACATGCTTGAGTTTCCACACCTGGTGGATAACAGAACCAGAATTCAAGCCCAGGCTTTTGAAGACCACTTAGGGCCCTTTCCAGACTAACAGGATGAAGATGACAGAGAGGAGGGAATGTCAGTCTACTCATACCAACAGTTAATATCACAAGGGTTGTGTTGTTGTGGTGGGTGGTGATTATTCAGAGTTAAACAATGGAGTTAAACAATTACACAACTTGGGGGGGGAAGGCATGTTCCCATTACAGAAAACAATAACAAGTTGACAGACAAAGATGAGAAGAGAGACAGTCTAATGAGCCACCATACAGCCATACTTGGTTTGTGATCCAAACCAACCCTATCCATGGCAAATCTCCCTCCTTGAATTCAGACATGGCTCTGCATGACCTTGACTGAACCCCAAAGTTACAAATGAAGATGTATAGCTATGAAAAGACTTTTCATGACCATGCTGAAGATCCCCAGGAGAGTTCCAAGGATGGTATGAGCAAGGGCAGGCCTCCTTATGGATAGAGGGTGACAGTCTCTCAAGATAATTAAGGGAAACAGAAATGCATCCTTCTGTATGTAAAAGTTCTGGAGTGTTTGTTTTTAAAATTTGGTTTCATTATCACAGAGCCATAAATCTAAGCTCATGATAGGAAAGGGAGTCCCTGATTTTTTTGTAGAAGGGATTGAAATTGAAGGGAGATCGGTGGGGTTCTGGAGGAGACAGTGTGAAGGAAAGACTACCTTCCTTACAACATTGCCATGCCACTTTGCAGTCCCTCCCAACACACACACACACACACACACACACACACACCACCTACCCACATCTGAAGACATTTCTTTTATTTTCCATTCATGGCATGTATTTAAATATTGAGGACGTTCTTCATACTCTGGTTTCCCCAAGACCCATCAATTCTGGTAGCCCACGGCTCCTGGATGTGTCTACCTAAACAAGCTCTGCGTGGGTGTCAGCAGATGCTTGAAATGATCTCATCCCAGGAATGAAAGACGGTGTTTATCACCGTACCCCTCCCCTTGCTGCTAGACAGCCTCCACCAAACTCAGTCCCAGCCAACGTTGATCCAGCCTCTGCTACTCTTGGTGGTGAGTTTCAGCACCTGAATGTTATTTTCTTGAATTTCACTAACTGCTACATAAATTCATATGTGCTGAGGCAAGGGAGAAACATGCATTTCGCTACCAGTAAAACGTAGTGGTAAATACCGTCATTGACTAGGAATCTTCTTTTTAAAACTTAGCAAACGTTAGAGGGCAAACTTGTTTGGCAACAATTTATAAATTGACCACCAGATATTAGATGCACCTTGAATCTGTCACTATTTTGTTTGTTTCCATTGCTTTTCCCCTATGATCCTGCCCCAACCCCAGCCACGAGCATTTGAAGATGCAGGAAAAGGACAGAGGAGGGAAGGTCAGGAACCCTGGGTTCAAGTCTGAACTTGACCACTCTGTAACCTTCATCTTGTCACAATATCTGCAGGCAAAGGATGAAGAGGTGGGACTGGGTTTTGTCTAAGTCTCATCCAGCTGTGTTTCTATGAACGATATGTATGCACTGCCATGACAAGGAGATGAGATACATTGCAATCACTGGCTTATGCCACTGCTGTCAGGAAGAAGTGCCATGGCCTCCTCATCTGGGCTGCCACCACCACCTTAGCTGTTCAGAGAACACAGGGAATTTTACAATTGGCAGGTCCTTAGCTTAACTCGTAGCTCCCAGGAGCTGACTGTCAAGAGAGAGTTTCACGTTGCTGCCAGTGCCGTCTGAATTGCTAATACAAGAAAGATGCAGATCCCTGTTGGAGGCCCCCTACACCCGACCCCACAGGGGCTGCTGCCATTCCACTGGTGCAACAGCCTCCCAGACCACGTGCTCCTTCCCTGCGCTAGCCGTATTCAACACAGAAACACTGCCCTGACAAATGGAGTTCAGCCCCTCCAGGCCCTCAGGCTCGGAGTGCCAGTCAAATCTACTTCACATGCCTCCTGCTTGCAAAGCAGTCTCCAGCTACTTGGGCTAAAATGCTTAGGACTCTTGGTTTCTGGAGACAGATGCCCACCCCATCCCGTGAACAGCTTATGTAGTGACCCATCCGTGAATGCCACCAACCAGAGAACGGGCGCTGAAAGGCTTGGGTCTGAGTGTTAGAAACAAGAAAGGTATGGGTTAGGGACAGTGGGCACTGTCCTTCCCACCATATTTCTTGAGCTGGACAGGAAAGTGTTCACCTTCCTGTTTGTCAGCCTTGACTCTGGCGTGTATAAGCTAGGGGATCAAGGAGCAAATTTCAGTTTTGGAGTAAGGTGAGACAACATAAAGATCAGAGTAATCACGATGAGGTGATCATCGTGAAAAGAGAATTCATTGTGGGAATAGAGGGTTTGTACCCACAACATGGAGTTCCATAACAAACGTTCCACCCTGTTGGTCATCCTGTCTCCAACACTCTGTTCCAGCCATCCTGTTTACAGGATGTAAAGTGCCTTTGCACTTTCTCTAGAATGCCCTTCTGTTGCTTTAAACTATTATCTCCTCATTAATGATGAAGGGATCCATTCGATTCAGATTTGTCTATAAATCACCTTGAGGACTTGAAGCCTTCCACCCATCCACTCCCTTCGGGCAAAGTCAATCATCTCCTTTTTGTGCCAGCACTGTATCCTTACGTATCCTGATGGCATAACTTGACACACCTGTTTGATTCCTGTTTCTGGTTTGTCTTTCCCACTAGCCCACAGGTCACTGAGCACGGGAGCTGGATATTCCTTCTTACTTTTCCACGGTGCTTAACACAGTGCCTGGCACACAGAAGTGCTCATGACTATTTATGGAATAGATGAATAGATGGATGAATGAATGAATGAGGAGTAAGCACTGAAGTTGTGCATAGATTCTCATCCCTGAGCTATGGTCACAGTCACAAGAAATGTGGTGTCGCTGTTTGGTAACCTTGCCATACGATATGGGTCCAAACTTTTAACCCATTTGTTCTCCCATTATCTGTAGTGGGGACACCAGGAATCCTCTAGCATCCTAGGAACAATTGCTCTCACCATGAACAGTGTGACAATCTGGTTGCCTGGCCCTGAGCAGTTATATGACATCCTAAACTCCCATCAGCATCCATCAGGACTGATTTGGGAGCTAGTAGAGGAAATATATCCATTAAGCCAGTACTGAGTCACCATAACTGTCCTGTTATTGTGGTTTGAATAATCAATCGCCATTACCAACATCCAACAACCAATGGAGATGAAGGCATTTCCTCCCCGCTTCCTCCCTCTTTTTTCCTCCACCCCAGCCGGATTTAACAAGAGGGCCCATGATACTCCATCTCCACTCATGAAAACATCCACTGGATGTTCCCAATCGGATGAGGAGGGTTTATGGATCAAAGCAGGCTAGGGGCTTTGATCCCTGACCCCGACTCGGCAGCCCGTGGCCCCGTGTTTGCACACCAGAGGGGTCCTCTTCAGTAAGCTTCTCACAACTCAGGGAAAACACCTGCATCGGCCATTTCTCATCAACAAGAAAGAGACCAGTTTCCAAGATGCCACCTGATTTCCATACCCCTTCCTCCCTCATTTCTGAAGCACGATGTAATCTCTCCCCTGCAATATAATAAATATTTCACTTTCAAATTCCGATTCATTAAAAGAATACCAGGAGGGAGAAATAATAAGATGTCGCTTTACAGCCCAAATAAAACAGTGAAAGATATATTCTATAATTTATACGTCCGACTTTAGGTTGAGATAATTCATATATCATTTTCAGTTAGGGACCCAAAATGGTGCTGTGTCAGCATATTGACTGAAAAATAACTTTTTGTATTATTTTATGCCTTTCAGTAACGTGCCCTGGTTATCATATATCAGCACTAGTTTGAGTTCCAGTGTCTTGGCAGCTCCTCCGAAGTCATTCTCTTTCCTAATCAATGTGACTTTCCCTCTTCAATACAGATGGTGCCCCTTGGCTGTGCGCGCGCGCACACACACACACACACACACACACACACACACACACACACACACATTCTCCCAGGCCAAAAAGCAGAGCTCCAACTGGAATCAGCTTGGCTGAAGCCATTTCTCTTACCATTATTACCAAAACTTCACTATTCTTCACCTCTGAGGATGAGAAAACTAAATCAGCCTCAGTTGGAAACAGGTTGTATGGTATTTTTCCAATAGAAATACAATCTTACATGTGTGTAGCCCTTTACAGCTGGGGATTTGGCGGGGATCCATTTTGGGATGGGGTACAAAAAGGCATGTGTTCAAATCCCAACTCTTCCTCTTACTAGCTGGGGATTCTTGAGCAAGTCGTTTAATCTCCTGAAACCTCAGTCTTCTCATCCATACAATGGAGAGATAATAATAGCTAGCCAAACAGAGGTTAGAGAATTTTAAACGAGGTGGAGGTAGTAATCAAATCACAGTGGGAACTGATTTTGTGCTTACTATGGACACACACACACACACACCAGACACTGGGCTTGCACTTTAGGTGGGTTATCTCATCAGGTCTCACTGCAACCCCATGAACTCGGTGCTATTGTGCTTGTCATTCTGCAGATAAGGAAACTGAGGCTTAAGAAGTTAATTTGTCTAAGATGGTTAAGTTTGCATTATAGGTATTTAGAAAATAATACTTTCACTTGATAGCTGTTTACAAGGCATTTTTTAAAACATCTCATTTGATCCTGTGATAGTGCTAGGAGGAAAGCAAGGCGGGAGATTTATTATGAGAAAATATGTCCACCTGCCTGTACCGCAATATTGCCTAGGTCTTGTGGTTTTTCTCACCACTTCACAATAGCCCTTTGGTTCAGACATTCAGTGAGTCCTTGGGATCTCTGTACTCCTTCAGATCAAGCAGGTAAAGTAAACATTTCTCTGCCAATCACCTTTCCGCTCAGCTGATCTCTGGTTACTCCATTTGTCCTGAAGAACCATACTGAGACTGAAACTCTGTCCCAGCTGATCCCCCATAGACAAAGCTAGCCTTTCTCTGCCTGGAGAAATCAGAATAGGACCCCAAGAACATTCCAGGATACGGGGATCACCAGTAGTAAAGGCATTAGGCAGACACGCCATCCTGACAAAGGTCTTTTGAGATGCACTTGTATATCACCTAGGTTTACCCTTCCTTTTCCAGATCATTTGGTGGAGACCCACAGAGTTAAAGTGGCTTGAACTTACACCAGATGGTATTAGTCCCAAGACCTGAGCCTGGGACGCTGGTCTCATTCTCTCCAATATACTGTGAACCCTCTCCATCCAAGCCCTGAACAGGCAGTCCTGGGAGTCAATGTTTAGTAATAATGTTAGTAGCAGAAGTAACAACAACAATAATAATACGAGGCACGTGCTCTGTGTCAGGCACTATGTTTGATACTCTCTATGTATTTGCTCATTTAATCCCTACAACAAACCTGAGGGAATAACAACCCTATTATTCCCCTTTTACAGTTGAAAAAAATGAAGACAAAAAAATAATTCTCCTGCAGTACATCCAGACAATGGAATATTATTTAGCGCTAAAAAGAAACGAGCCATGAAAAGACATGGAAGAACTTTAAATGTATATTGCTAAGTGAAAGAAGCCAATCTAAAAGGACTACATACTGTAGGATTCCAACTATATTACATACTGGAAAAAGCAAAGCTATGGAGACAGGAAATGACCAGTGGTTGCCAGGGGCTGGAGAAGGAAAGAAGGGAGAAATTGGTGGAGCCCAGCACAGTGAAACTACTCTGTATGATACTGTAATGTTGGATACATGTCATTATACATTTGTCAAAATCCTTAGGCTGTACAACACCAAGAGTGAACCCCAGTGTAAACTATGGGCTTTCAGTGATAAAGACGCCTCCATGTAGGTTCATCAGTTGTAAGCAACGTACCACTCTGGTGCAGGAAGTTGATAATGGGTGAGGCTGTGTGTGGGAGCAGGGGTACGTGGGAGCTCTCTGGACTTCCAGCTCAATTTCCTGTGAATCTAAAACTGCTCTAAAAAATAAAGCCTATTTTAAAAATCCCTAACAAAAGAGATGAAAAATTAAAACTTTTTAAAGTTAAATAAAAACGTTGTAATCTTTCAAATTAAATAAGAAAGAAATGAGCTCTCAAGCCATGAAAAGACATGGAGGAATCATAAATGCATATGACTAAGTAAAAGAAGCCCATCTGAAAAGGCTACTATATGATTCCGACTACATGACATTCTGGAAAAGGCAAAACTATGGAGACAGTAAAATGATCAGTGTTTGCTGGGAGCTGAAGAAGGAAGGAAGGAAGAAAGGAAGGAAGGAAGGAAGGAAGGAAGGGAGGGAGGGAGGGAGGAAGGAAGGAAGGAAGGAAGGAAGGAGGGAGGGCTGAATAGGAGGCACACAGGGGATTTGGAGGGCAGCGAAACTAATCTAAGCTACTGTAACAGTGGATACATACATTATACATTTTTCAAAACCCATAGAATGTACAACACAAGGAGTGAACCTATAATGTAAACTCTGGAATTTAGTTAGTATTAATATATCACTATTGGTTTATCAATTTTAATAGGTGTACCACACTAACACTGTTCGATATTATTAATAGGAAAGGTGTGTGTGTGTGACAGGTGACAAGGGTATATGGGAACACTCTACTTTCTGCTCAGTATTTCTGTAAACTTAAAACTGCTCTAAAAAATAAAGTTTATTATTCAAAACAAAAGAAAACAAACAAACAAAAAATAACTTTCAGAAAGTGGGCAGCTAAGATTTAAACCTAGACTTTTTCTGGTTTTAAATTCCAATGCCCCTAGATTTTAGGTCAAAAGACTCAACAAGCCTTTAATTTAAACTTTGTATCTGAATTCCTGTTTTCTCATCCCTAAAATGGAGATATAAACAATAATACCTCTCTCTGGAGCCTTACTCAGAGAGTTTCAACAAAATAGTTTACTGTAAAGAACGGGAAAACAATTTATAAACTGTAAAGTGCTATGCTAATTCAAGAAATGACCATCATTGCTCCGAAATTCTGCCTATTTGTCCATAACAAGAATGTGGCTCTCTGGGAGCTGCTGCCAAACTTTCTGGCGGAAGCCGCGTGAAAAGGCTCATAATTATCCTCCCCTTTGCTGGGACATGGGCCTCATGGCCCCTCCAAGTGAGGGCTGAGTCTCCTGACACCTAATGGGTGGATCAGCTGAGGAGAGAGAAGCCGTGGGTTCACAGCTTGGACCAGAAAGGAGAGAGAATGTGTGTGAGAGACAGAGATAGACAGGGAGAGAGAGGGAGAGAGAGGACAGCAGCATGAGGACACTCATTCATCATAAGAGCGATTTCCCTGTTAATAAAGTTACCTTGTGTAAAGAGCTCAACTTCTCACAGCTCTCGCATCATTAGGAGAGGGACACTTGCCGATCGATCGTGACCACACGGGCTGCTGAACCAGGGTAAACTGCCACCACTGAAAGAATTATATGTGACACAGCCCAGCCCTGGGATCACACAGAGACTGGGTGGGGGGAGGGAGACGCTTCTCACTGAGCCCCTTAAGGGCAGAGCAGCAGACTGGATCCTGGGCAATGGTGGACTGGGGATGGGGACTCCCGCCAAAGACCGCAAGGCTTGCTGCCTCCGGACCATGCTCTGCCTGCCTAGAAAGTGCCTGTAGTTGGTTCTTGGCCAATCCCCAGAATCAGAGGTCTAGGATACGCAGGACCTTAATTCTTGGGTCTGTAACATAAAAACAGCCAATAAAGACCACAGAGCTTCAGCCTTTTTCAAGCTCCCTTGGATTCTGCCTGACCATATCATTCATGATTCAGCACATCCAGATTCCTGGTTGAAGGACCACCATTGCCATAGCATTCAAGCCGCTAAGAGAAAAGGAAGCTACCTGTATCTGCACTCCAACAGAGGGAGACCAGAGTAAGCCCAGCACCTCCTCAGTGGAACCCAGGAGAGGGAGCTGGGAGATGGGAGGAGGGGTGCTTGTGTCAGTCTGGGCCACAACCTTGCTGTGTGATATGGGACACCTCTCTTCACCTCTCTGAGTGAGGGTTAAATCAGTTGATCTGCAAGGAGCCATCTGGTTTTAAGAGTTCCAATTATGAGTTGGGCTTCTCTTAACTAAACATACAGATATTAAAGCAATTTTTTAAACTGATAAAGTGAGCTGGAGTGGAAAATCATCCTCCTATTAATGCAACCCTCTACTCCCTTCCCCACTTGTGTTTCTCTGCTCTCTGATGCTGAGATACAGTATTTGCCAATTTTTGAAATTTTACGAAAGATCTTATTTTCTACAGAGACAAAAGACATCTTTTAACCCCCTTTTCATGTTTTCTTGGGTCTGGAATCCTGAGAGAGGGAAGCCTCCGTCTTCCAGGAAAAAAAGGACATTACACAAGAGAATCAAACCCACCATCACCCTGTTTCTCTTTCCTAGTAGAAGCTTCCAATTCCCAGGCAGTGCTCTAAGCCCTGAAATTAACCCCCATTATGTTGCATAGCAGCCAGCCTCAAACACACACAATGCAACCAGAGGGCTTTTTGATGCACTGACACAATTTGGTGAACATAACTTCTTTCTTACTTTCTCTTCAATGGAATCGCTCCTACCTTTTGTCCCAATTCTTTAAGGGCTGCTGCTCTCAGCCCAGCTATCATTGAATCTTCACAGAGGTGGTAGTTTAAAAAAGACTCAAGTTCTCCCCCTTTCCAGGAGCATCTGCGTTTTAACAGGGAAATCTTCACGTTTAAAACCTTCGATGTCAAGGAATGAATCTCTAATGGTAGAATTTCAAACATTAGGATAGATGATGGGAGAGCTCTTTTGTGGCTAGAGGAGACATACCGGGACACTATCTTCTCAATCCATTCCTCACACCGACATGTGGCCCACCTGTGGAACTTTGGAGAAACTTAAACTGCTTCTCACTCACTAAAGAAAGTGACTATCCGTGTCCCATTCTACCGTTCCCTTCCGTTACAATGAGAAGGACCTGGGTTAGACCTGAAGCATGTTCTAATGAGGAAAAAAAGTGAGTTCTGGAGCCAGTAATGGAAAACCTCTTGAGAATGTGTAAGCCCATCTAGGTGAGGGGCCGGGGTGGTGGTGCAAACTTGGCCTGAGGACCAACCTCTTTGGAGATATTTATTCATATAAATCCAAATAAAAGTAAATAGAGTAACTTACTTCCTCAAATAATGATTGAGATCCAACTTCTGAAGAGGCACTGAGTGGAAAGTCAGGTGAAGAGCAAAGAGTGGTGAGGACAGTTTTGAAAAAAAAGTAAAATTTTACTACTGTCCTTAAGGAACTCAAAGTCTAGCAGCCAAGATGGCCACATCCACAGCACACCATAACACCCCACATTATATATGACATGAACAGAGTGCCATGGGAGCCCAGAAAGGGGACACCTCATTCCACAGGGATGCAAGGAGAAGCTTCAAAGAGACATTGGAACTTTATACTGAAGGATGAATGAGAGGAAGGAAATGAGCAAAGTCTTTCCAGAGATAGAAAGCAGTAAGTACGAAAACATAGAGGCTTAAAGGATATGGTAGGCTGGGAACTACAAAGATAATAGTAATAATAATAATATTTTGACTGATGAGCAATATCTTCCTTAAGATATCTTCCAAGAGTCCCCACTTTCTCCAGGTAGATGTCTGTGCATGTACCAAGGACATCCACCAGCTGCTCTGAGTAGGAGGCTTACTAGTAAGAAGCCGGCCTGAAACTGTGGGCTAGAGGTAGACTGTGGCAGGCCTAGAATACTGTGTGAAGTCTGGGAGCTTCATCTCAAGCCACTGTTAAGACACAATTAAAAGCAGCTCCTCTCCAACTTCTCCCACAGGCATGTTGCAAAGATCAGAGGGGAGTGAGTAAAACCGTATGGCTAGAAGTTTTAGGAAGTCCTTGCTGCAAGAGAAGTGCCCTTGAAGTCTTGGTTTCATCTTTATAAAATTCTTGCCAATTTTGGGACTTCCCTGATGGCACAGTGGTTAAGAATCCACCTGCCAATGCAGGGGACACGGGTTCACGCCCTGGTCCGGGAAGATCCCACATGCAGTGGAGCAAATAAACCTGTGCGCCACAACTACTGAGTCCGCGTGCCACGACTACTGAAGCCCATGCGCCTAGAGCCCGTGTTCCACAACAAGAGAAGCCACTGCAATGAGAAGCCCACACACCGCAATGCAGAGAAGCCCCCGCTCACCACAACTAGAGAAAGCCTGCGTACAGCAATGAAGACCCAACGCAGCCAAAAATAAATAAATTTATTTTTTTTAAAAATTGTTGCCAATTTTGGTTTTACGCTATAACTTACCTATGTCTCTTTTAATATAAAAATAATATTTGCAATCACTTTCCAGTGAGCAAAACAAAGACTTGCCTGTTCATCTTGTGCTTTCTCTTAGCAAGTTCCTCATGGTGTACTCCCACTTCAAGTTGAGGAGCAGGATGGGAGGTGGATGAGGCCAGAGGCAGGCAGACCAGATAAGAAGTGGCATTGGCTATGAAGAGCAACAGTTATAGAAATGAAGAGGAGAGAACAGATACAAGGGAAGTTTTCTATATGGAATTGACTAGACTTGCTAACTATGGGTCATTGAGTGGGAGAAAGAAAAGTCCCAGACTCCAAGTTTTCTCCAAGTGCATGTTGCAGTCATTGTTGCTAGGTAACAAATGATCTCCTAACTTAGCAACTCCAAACGACTATTTTATTAAGCTCACAGGTTCTGTAGTTAGGAGTGGAGAGGGGTAGAGCAGGGATGGCTTGGCGCTTCACAATGTCTAGGTCCTCAGCTGGGAAGACTTGGAGGCTGGAATGACTTGATAGCTGGGGCAGGAATCATCTGGAAGTAGCTTCACTCCTTCAGCTGGTGATTACTGCTGGCTATCAATCTAGACCTCAGCTGAACTGTGGACCATGCCTTGTGGTCTGGGCTGGTTTGGGCTTCCTCACAACATGGTGGTTGGGTTCCAAGAGAGAGATGCATGGCCTTTCTACCTAGCCTTGGAAGTCACATACTATATCTTCCACTGCACTCTGTTGGTTAAGACAGCCACAAATGTCTGCTCAAGGTAAATAGACTGTCAGGCTCATAGACTTCACCGCTGGATGGGAGAAGTGTCAAGGTCATATTGTAAGAAAAGAATGTGGAATGGAAAATTTTGTTGTGATCATTCTTGGGAAAGACAATCTGCCATAATGTCCTACCAGGAAATTCTTTTGTCAATTTTCACTTACAGTGATCAGCTCATCTTGTAACTGTGAGCAACTGGGAAAGAGGTCGTGTTGGATTAATCTGTATCTTCCCCACACCATCTAACCTCACGTCTTGCTTTCAGAAGTTTCGGTAAGAATTTGTGTGATGAATGAATAAAGAAAAAAATGAATAAATGAATGAGAAATGAGCTGCCAGAATGTCGCTATGGCACCTGATACAGACATCTCTGTGAAGAAATAGCAGCTCCCTGAAGGAAGGGACCACTTAAGGAAAGTTGGTTTTATTGCTTTCACAACCCTCCTGTATGTTCTCAGCTAATCAGGCAATCCAGTATTTATGTGTGGCTTAATTAAGGTTGTGAGTGGCTTGATCCTTGTTTTCTTAGGTCTATCCCGGAAGATTGCAGAGATAAAATAAAATTACCTCCAGGCAGGCAAGCCTCACGGGAGCTGGGCTAGAAGAAAAGAGACAGAGAAGATGCCCCTGGTTTTCCGGGAGAGCCTGTACCTTGGAAAATTTCATTTCTCTTTCCCACACAGGCACACATCACAGGCCCATGCCACACCCCCCACCCAGAGGCCCGATGGACCGCAGATGTGCACAGGCAGCCGTGAACCATCTACCTGCACATGGGGCGACCACTGCACAAACACACCCTCCTGGAGTTGTTGCTTCCAATTCCAGCTTCCTTAATAAAGATTCAGATAACCTACCAAACAAAACTCAATGAAGTCTGAAACTAACTAATCAAAAACAATTAGCTCCTCTCGGCCTCTGAATCTACCTTTTTCTTCTAAAACCAAAGACCGATTCTTACTTGGATGCTGGCCTTGTACGTTTAATGAAGAAAGAAAAGGATTGGTTGGGGTGTCAGGGATAGGTTAATATTTTTGAATGATTAGTAGCAAATACAAAAACACTTTGAAGGGCCATTTACATTTTTTTTCTTTATCACTGAGCCTGTTCTTCTTTGGAATAGTATTTAACCCTACAGTATCCAACTTGTACTCAGAGTTAACGGGACCCCTCAGTCATGGGAAAACTTTGGGTTTGTTCACATTCACATCCAAGAGGCTACAGGGGACCTCAGGGGTTTAGAGAAAGGAAAGTAGCTCGGTTTCCACTCTTCGTCCTCCAGCTGCCAAAAGAGATGCCACAGGCATTTGGTTATCTAGAGCTGAGGACTAGGGGACAGCGATGGAGATAGGGCCCTACATCAAAAGTAAGTGCAGAGAAAAGAAAGAGCTTTCCCAATATTGAGGAAGTATAGACACAGTTTGCAATGCATTCACTTATTTATTTATTTAATATCTATTGGGCAGCATCCCTATACCAGGAACCGTGCCGGTTTCTTTCCTCTGGTTACTCACAGTTCAATGGGTGGCATAAATAAACTGGTGAGCTGATTACTGAATGATAATGCCACAATAGACTGAAGCACATGGTGTGATGAGAATGCAGAGAAGGGGCTACTTGGCCAGTTTCAAGGTCTGAAGCAGGTTTCTGGAGGTTGATGAGGTTCTAAGCTCTGAGTTAGTTGATTGTGTGTGAGGGGGGGAGAGAGAGTGAAAATCGGGGTGGAGGATGTGTTGGGGGGCTAGTGGTGGAGGGTGGTATTCTAGAGAGGTAATTGCACGAACAAAGACGTAGTAATCACAGTAGTAGAAGCAGTGGTAATGACTCTATTACCATAAATATCTGGCCAAGTATAAAGCACTTTGTATGGATTAATGCATTTAATCTTAACAATACATCTAACTTCTCCCCGTTTTATAAATTATAACCAAGTCACACTCAGATTAAGGAACTTTCCCAAAGTCACAGGTGATGAAGTTGGGATTTAAACCGAGGAAGAGAGTCGAGCTCCAGCTCCATGCTCTCAGCCTCTGATCTCCTTCCAGCCACAGTTCTTTATCCTATAAACAATCATAGGCACTGAAGGATTTTAAGCAGGAAAGGGACATAGTCAGATTTGTGTTTTAATGGCCCATCAACGCTAGGTGGGAAAGGTTTGGAGGGTGGTAATGCTGGAGGTGAGGTGATAAATTAGGAGGGTTACAAGTTCCAGGTGAGAGAATCTGAGGGCCTAAAGGCGGGGCTGGGGATGAGAAGGAAGGGTCAAACTTGAGAAACGTTTGAGTTAAAAACTGGACAAGTCTTAGCGACTGAAAGTGAAGGGTACATGAGAAGGCATCTAGGATGATTCCCAGATTTATGGTCAGTGTGGGTGGAAGTGCCATTAACCATCTAGAAAATACTGGAGGCAGGGTAGGCCTAGGCGTCAGAAGGTGAAGGGAGATGTGGAGAGAGAGGCACTCCTTAAGCTTTAGACCTGCCTGCTGATGTAAAGGGCTGTGGGGCATCCAAGTGGAGATGAGAGTAAGTCACGTGGGTAGAAGACCCAGAAGCAGAGCTAAGATGTTAGAGCTGGAGTATCATCCACATAAAGTTGGTAATTAAAACCATGGGAGGTGATGAGGCTCCCCAGAAAGGGCAGGTGGAGAGCACACCTATATTTGAAGGGCAAGCAGGAAGGAGAAGCTGGAAATTTGCCCATAAAAAATATCTAAGAGGTAGGAGAAGAATCCAGATAAAAATGGAACCATAAAAATATAAGGGGTGGAGGAGCTGCAAGATGGCGGAAGACGCGGAGATCACCTTCCTCCCCACAAATACGTCAGAAATACATCTACACGTGGAACAACTCCTACAGAACACCTACTGAACGCTGGCAGAAGACCTCAGACCTCCCAAAAGGCAAGAAACTCCCCATGTACCGGGGTAGGGCAAAAGAAAAAAGAAAAAACAGAGACAAAAGGATAGGGACGGAACCTGCACCAGTGGGAGGGAGCTGTGAAGGAGGAAAGGTTTCCACACACTAGGAAGCCCCTTCGCAGGTAGGGACTACAGGTGACAGAGGGGGAAAGCTTCGGAGCCGCAGAGCACAGCAACAGGAGTGTGGAGGGCAAAGTGGAGAGATTCCCGCACAGAGGATCGGTGCCGACCGGCACTCACCAGCCCGAGAGGCTTGTCTGGTCACCCACCGGGGTGGGCGGGGGCTGGGAGCTGAGGCTCGGGCTTCAGTTGGAACGCAGGGAGAGGACTGGGGCTGGCGGCGTGAACACAGCCTGAAGGGGTTAGTGCACCACAGCTAGCCAAGAGGGAGTCCGGGGAAGAGTCTGGACCTGCCGAAGAGGCAAGAGACTTTTTCTTCCCTCTTTGTTTCCTGGTGCTCAAAGAGAGGGGATTCAGAGCGCTGCTTAAAGGAGCTCCAGAGACGGGCGCGAGCCGCGGCTATCAGCGCAGACCACAGAGACGGGTATGAGACGCTAAGGCTGCTGCTGCCACCACCAAAAAGCCTGTGTGCGAGCACAGGTCACTATCCACACCTCCCCTCCCAGGAGGCTGTGCAGCCCGCCACTGCCAGGGTCCCGTGATCCAGGGACAACTTCCCAGGGAGAACAGACAGAGCCTCAGGCTGGTGCAACGTCATGCTGACCTCAGCCGCCGCAGGCTCGCCCCACATCTGTACCCCTCCCTCCCCCAAGCCTGAGTGAGCCAGAACCCCCGAATCAGCTGCTCCTTTAACCCCGTCCTGTCTGAGCAAAAAACAGACGCCCTCAGGCAACCTACATGCAGAGGCGGGTCCAAATCCAAAGCTGCACCCCAGGAGCTGTGCGAACAAAGAAAAGAAAGTGAAATCCCCCCCAGAAGCCTCAAGAGCAGTGGATTAAACCTCCACAATCAACGTGATGTACCTGCATCTGTGGGATACCTGAACGGACAACGAATCATCCCAAATTGAGGAGGTGGACTTTGGGAGCAATGATATATATATTTGTTTTTTTCCCTTTTTCTCTTTTTGTGAATGTCCATGTGTATGGTTCTGTATGTGATTTTGTCTGTATAGCTTTGCTTTTACCATTTGTCTTAGGGTTCTGTCTGTCCTTTTTTTTTTTAGTATAGTTTTTAGCACTTGTTATCATTGGTAGATTTGTTTTTTGGTTTGGTTACTCTCTTCGTTCTTTCTTTTTTTAATTACTTAGTATTTTTAATAATTATTTTTTATTTTAATAACTTTATTTTATCTTCTTCTTTCTTTCTTTCATTTTAATCTCACCAATGAAAAGATCATCCAAAATGAAAATAAAAAAGGAAACACAAGCTTTAAATGATACATTAAGCAAGATGGACTTAATTGATATTTATAGGACATTCCATCCAAAAACAACAGAATACACATTCTTCTCAAGAGCTCATGGAACATTCTGCAGGATAGATCAAATCTTGGATCACGGGCTTCCCTGGTAGTGCAGTGGTTGAGAGTCCGCCTGCCGATGCAGGGGACACAGGTTCGTGCCCCGGTCCGGGAAGATCCCACATGCTGCA